>NW_027261978.1:300000-600000 GCF_030445035.2 Dasypus novemcinctus | reverse complement strand
GCTGGCTTGCTGGGGTCAAATAAATGACAAGGACTTTGTTTACCTTCACTTCCAGCTTACATGAGGCTCACAGATCAGGAAGAGCTGTATGCATTGGGTTCTCTCCTAGTATTTTGCATTATTTCAATAATAATAAAAACCACAAGTAAATTCTTTATTTTTCAATCTTATTATAATTCCCCTGCTGTATATAGCTGCTATTTCTGTCTAGTCATGCATAACTTATTCATTTATTAAGCAGTTTTATAGAGATATAGTCACATATCATATGATTTATACCAAGGGTATAATCAATGACTTTTAGTATAATCACTATGTTGTGCATTCATCACCACAGAAAATGTTAGAACAATTTCATTAATCCCAAAAGAAAAATTTGACACTCCTTAGCATTCCTTCCCCAGCATTACATAACTACTAATCTAATTTCATCTTTATAAGTTGACTTAAACATTCACATTTTATATAAATGAATCATGTGTACTTTAGGTCTAGTTTCTTTCTCTTAGAATATTGCGATTTTTTATCTGATATTAATATTTTATAGTATAAACATATATTTGTTCAGCTTCAAAGAAAAATGGTCTTATATATACAGTTTTACCCATTTACCATATTCATATTTCACATACAATACAGTGCCATGTTAATATTTTGAGCTTTCCTTTTAGTAATATACATGACCTTAACTTTCCTTTTAATCTACTTTCATTACCTCATAATGGTACTGCTAATCATGAATATTGTGTTGGGCTTTCACCATTTCTATTCATTTCCAGTTTAACATATTCTGCTTTCCATTCTCTAAACTCATTCTATTTTCTGGTAAGCCATATTCAAGTTATTCGCTCCATGAGATTACACAATATATTTAGTTCATAAGTAGAGTAATCATATAGTATTTGTCCTTTTATGTTTGGCTTGCTTCACTCAACAAAATGTCCTCCAGGTTCATCCAAGTTGTCATGTGCTTTACAAATTTGTCCTAACTGCTGCACAATATTCCATCACATATATACCCCACAGTTTTGTTTATCCATTCATCAGCTGATGGACACTTGAGTTGTTCCAATTTTTGGCAATCTTGAGTAATGCCACTATGAACATCAGTGTTCAGTTGTCTATTCCTGTCACTGCTCTCAGTTCCTCTGGGTATATTCCTAGTAATGGTATTGCAGGGTCACTTGACAAATTTATATTCAACTTCTTTATGAATTGCCAACCAGTCCTCCCCAGTGACTGTACCATTCTCCATTCCCACCAGCAATGAATAAGTTTTGCTATCTCTCCACAGTTTCTCCAACACTTGTAGTTCTCTGTCTTTTTAGTAGTGGCCATTCTGATAGGTATGAAATGATATCTCATAGTAGTTCTGATTTGCATTTTTCATGTGTTTTTGAGCCATTTGTATTTCCTTTTTAGACAAATATCTACAGATATCTTTTCCCCATTTTCAAATGGGTCATTTGTCCTTTTTCTTTTAATTTCACGATTAGCAATTCCACCAATTATTTATTCCCCACCCCCCAGATGGTGCCAATTTCTGCTCATTGCTTTTGCTTGTTGTTTGTGCTTGTTGTCCGCTCATTTTTTTTTTTTTAGCTCATTTGTTGGTTGTTTTTTTGTTTTTTTCTTTTTAGGAAGCACTGGAAACAGAACCCAGGGCCTACCATATGGGAGATGGGCACCCAGGTTCTTGAGCCACATCTGCTCCCTGCTTGCTTTGTGTTTTTACTCATCTGCTCAATGTTTGCTCATTCTTTTGGCCATTGTCTGCTCATTGTTTTTTTCCTCAGTACCTGCTCATTTTTGGTTGATATCTGTTCATTGTCTGCTCTTTTTTTTTCTCTCATTATCTGCTTTTTTGCTCAATTTCTGCTGGTTGTCTTCTTTAGGAGTCACCATGAACCAAACCTGGGACCTCCCATGTGTGAGATGGTCACTGAACTACTTGATCCATATCTACCCCCTCATTTGTCTTTTTAGCTTTGAGTTGTAGCAACTCTTTATATATCATGGATATTGAACCCTTATCAGATGTGATTTCCAAAAATTTCATTGAATTGGTTGCATTTTCATCCTCTTAACAAAGTCCTTTGAGGTGCAAAAGAGTTAAATTTTGAAGAAGTCCCATTTATCTATTTTTTCTTTTGTTGCATAGGCTTTGGAAGTAAGGTCCAACAAACCACCACCTACCACAAGGTCTATATGTTTTCATAAGTTTTCCTCTAGTAGTTATGTAGTAGTTATGGTTCAGACTTTTATATTTAGGTCTTTGATCTATTTTTATTTGATTGCTGAATAGGGAGTGAGATAGAGGTCCTCCTTCATTCTTTTAGTTTTAGATATCCAGATTCCCCAGCACCATTTGTTGAAGAGACTATTTTGTCCCATTAACATGGAGTTCGGAGCTTGGCCAAAACCAGTTGGCTGTAAATGTTCATTACTGACCCCTCAATTCTATTTCACTGATTGATTTTTCTGTTTTTATGCTAGTATCATGATTTTTTGACCGCTGTGACTTTGTAATATATTTCAAGTTTAGGCAGTGAAATTCCTCCCGTGGTATTCTTCTTCTTTAGAATGCTTTTTAATCTATTCAGGTGCTCTTTCACTTCCAAATGAATTTGGTAATTTCCTTTTCTATTTCTGTAAAGATTTATTTTATTTATTTCTCTTTGTCTGCTCTCTGTGTGCATTTGCTATGTGTTCTTCTGAGTCTCCTTGCATTATCTGGTGGTACTGGGAAACTGTGTCTCTTTTTTATTGCGTCATCTTGCTGAGTCAGCTCTCCATGTGTATGGCACCATTCCTTGGTAAGCTATGCATTTTTCACGAGGGGTGGCTCTTCTTACAGGGTGCACTCCTTGTGCATGGGGCACTCCTCTGAGGGGGTGCCCTTGCATGGAGCAGCACTCCTTGCATGTGGTAGCACTGAGTGTGGGGCAGCCCCCCTATTGGGTCAGGAGGCCCTGGAGATCGAACCCTGGGCCCTCCATATGGTAAATAGGTGCTCTATCACTTGAGCCACATCTGCTTCCCAGCTGTTTTGATTGGTATTGCATTGAGTTGGTAAGTTTCACATCTTCACAATATTTAGTTTTCTCTTCCATGAACACAGAATATCTATTTCCTTTATCACTGTTTTGTAGTTTTCTGCAAATAGGACCTGTACTTTTTGGTTAAATTGATTCTAGGTATTTGAGTCTTTTTGTTGCTATTAAAATTGGAATTTTCCCTGATTTCCACCTTAGAGTGCTCAATACTCATACAGAAACATTACATATTTTTCCTTGTTTTCTTGTATCCTGCCACTGTGGTGAATTCAAGTAACTTTTTGTAAACATTTGAGAATTTTCTAAGTATAGGCTAATATCATCCACAAATAGTGAGAGTTTTACTTCCTCTGTTCCTATTTGGATGAATGTTTTTCTCTTGTCTAATTCTCTACATAGAAATTCTATTACAATGTTGAATATCAGTGGTGACAGAGGGCATCCTTGTCTTGTTCCCAATCTTAGAGGGAAAACTTCCAAACTTTCACCATTGAGTTTGATGTTGGCTTTGGGTTTTTCATATGTGCCTTTCATCATGTTGAGTGACTTTCCTTCTATTCCTATCTTGTGAAGTGTTTTTATCAAGAAAATCTGCTGGAGTTTGTGGAATGCCTTTTCTGCATCAATTGAGATGATCATGTGTTGTTTGTTTTCCCCTTCAATATGTTGATGTTTTTGTATTACATTCATTGATTTTCTTATGTCGAGTCACCCTTTCATACCAGAAATAAATCCCACTTGGTTATATAAGCTTCTTGATATGCTGCTGGATTCTATTTGCAAGAAATTTGTTGAGAATTTTTTGCATCACTGTTCATTAGAGATTAGTCTGTGGTTTTCCTTTCTTGTAGTGTCTTTATCTGACTTTGATAGTGTGGTGATGTTGGCTTCATAAAATGGATTGTGTAATTTTCCCTTCTCCTCAATTTTTTTTGGAACAATTCAAAAGGATTGGTGTTAATTCTTATCAAAATTCTTGGTAGAATTCACCTGTGAAGCCATCTAGTCTTGAACTTTTACTTCAATGGAGGATTTTAGATGATGAATTCAACATCTAAATGTGATTGCCTGGTTAAGTTATTGAATTTCTTGTGGTGACAATGTAGATTGTTTGTATGATTGTAGGAATTTTTCCATTTCATCTAGTTTGACTATCACACAGATCTCACAATATCCTTTTATAATCCTTTTTATTCTATAGAGTCAGTCATATCTTCCCTTCTTTTGTTTCTGATTGTATTTATTTGCATTTTCTCTCTTTCTTTTTTCATTAGTCTAAATAGGAACTTGTTAACTTTATTGACCTTTCAAAGAGCCAGCTTTTGGTCTTGTTGATTTTCTCTATTTTCTGTTGTTATTGTTCTCAATTTCATTTGTTTTTGCTCTGATCTTTATTTTGTCTTTCCTTCTGTTTGCTTTGGAAATGATTTATTGTTCTTTTCCTAGTTTCTTCAGTTGTGCAGTTAGTATTTAATTTAGCTCTTTCTTCCTTTTTAATATAGGCTTATAGAGCATACATTAAAACTCTCAAGACTGCCTTCACTGCATACCATAAGTTTTGACAAGTTCAATTCTTGTTTTCATATATTTCAATATATTTACTGATTTCATTTCAATGTCTTCTTTAACCCACTGACTATGTAGGAATGTGTTGTTTAGTCTCCACACATTTGCAAATTTACCTCTTTCCTATTAATTTCCAGTTTTATTGCACTATAACCTGAGAAAATGCTTTATATAATCTGGATCATTTTTAAATGTATTGAGAGCTGCATTTTGACCTAACATGTGATTTTTCCTGGAAAAAGAATGTATGGGTACTTGAGAAGAATGTATAATCTGCTGACTTTGGGTGTATTATTCTGTGTATGTCTGTAAAGTGTAGGTAGTTTTCCTTATTAAGTTCTGTGTTTCCTTGTTGATCTTTTATCATGTTGTCCTATCTAATGATATGAGTGGTATTTTGAAGTATCCAACTATTATGTAGAGATATCTTTGTCTTCCTTCAGTTTTGCCAGATCTTTTTCTCATGCATTTTGGGGCATCATGTTTAGGTATATAGACATTTATAACTGTTATTTCTTCCTGGAGTTTTATCCTTTTTATTAATGTAAAATGGCCTTCTTTATCTCTTATAACATTTTTTGCATTTAAAGTTTGTTTTGCCTGAAATTAATATAGCTACCCCTGCTCTTTTTGGTTTGTATTTGCATGGAGTATCTTTTTCCAACTTTCATTTTCAGCTGTTTTGTTTCCCTGGGTCTAAGGTGAGTCTCTTGTAAGCAGCAAATGGGTGGCTCATAATTTTTTATCCATTTTATTGGTCTGGATCATCCACACTTTTATTCTTTAGTTTTCATGTCATATCTAATTTTCTTCTGTTTTTTTTTTCCCCTATCTTTTCTGCTATTTTTTCATCTGTATTTCCCCCAACCCTCTGTTTGCTGACTTTTTCTTACAGGCCCTAAGGCTCCCTTTAATATCTCCTGCAAAGTTGACTCCTTTTTTATGAACTCTCTTAGTTTCTGTTTGTTTGTGAATATTTTCTACTCACCTCCATAGTTGAGGTTAATTTTACTGGAAAAATTATCTCAGTTGGCAGTTTTTCTCTTTCATTGTCCTAATTTTATCATACCACTATCTTCTCACCTCCGTGGTTTCTAATGAGGTATCTGCTCTAAGTCTTACTGGGAGCCCCTTGTACATGATGGTTTGGTTCTCCTTATCTTTTATGTTTGACAACCTAAATACTGTATGTCTTCAAGTAGGTCTATTCATGTGTTTTTCTGATAGGGGTGTGCCCTGATTTTTGGACATGTAAGTTTATTTCTTTTGTGGGGAAACTTCCAGTTATTATTTCCTCAAATATTCTCTCTGCCCCTTTTCCCTTTTCTGATCTTCTGGAACTCCCAAGACATGTATATTATGTTTCATGATGTCATTTAATTCCCTGAGCCCCTACTCTATTTTTCCTGTTCTTTTTTCTCTTCAATTTCAGCTATTCTGTCTTCAGTGTCACTTATTCTTTTTTCTGTCATTTTGAGTCTGCTATTATGCCTCTCAGGGGTTATTGATCTCACCTTTCATGTGTTTCATTCCCTTGATCTCTATTAATTTTTTATTCATGTTTTCAAATTCTTTGTGCTCACTCAGTGTATTCTTGAGGTCCTTTTTGTCTTTAGTTTTCTAATTTTTCTTTGTGCTTGCTCAGTGTCTTCCTGATATCCTTTATCTCTTAAGACATCTTGACTCTAAACTCATTATTCTGATTTTGGAAAATTGTATGCATCTCATAGCTTAGTTGTCTCAAATCCTGCATCTCTTCTAGGGCTTTGATATGTTCCTTTGCTTGGAAATATTTCTTCCATTTTCTTAGCAAGGCTTGAGACTTTTTTGCTGATATGTAGGCAGCTGATTAGAGTGGTGCATTTATAAGTTGCTCAATTTCTCTTTCATAGGGTTTTAGTGGCTAAAACTGTGTGTTACTGTGTTCTTTGATTCTTGGTTCAACCTGACTGGGTCTTTAGAGTTGTCCCTGCTAATTGCTCACATATGGGCCCTGGACCTAAGAATGGGTTGCAGATCTGCTTATTAGTGCTCTGGGGAGGGAAATTGGAAAGGCCAGGAAAAGCCTGCCTTATTCATTTACTTTTAATCTCCTCACATGCACTTTTTTGGACCATAAGCAGATGGCACTTTTCAGTAATCCTCTCAGTACAATGCCTGTTCCTGCCTGGAGGCTATGAGCCTTGTAATTAAAAGTTTCTCAGAGACAGTTCTTCAGTCATTGATGGCAGCCCCCTCCCTTTTCCCTGTAGGAAATAATTCCACTCCCCTCTTCATTCTCAACTATCAGTCCTGGTTAGTACAGAGGGAGACTGACAGGGTTGTATATCTTTAGCCTCTTGCTGGCTCCAGGATAGTCATTGGCAGGCCCCACTTGACCTGGAAAGGCTCCTTGGACACAGCAGATAAAATACGTGGGTCAGCCTTAAGCTGCCCTCTTTTTCTCCCCTTTCCTGGGTGGTAGATCCCTGTCCCAGAGGCCCTAGAATTCTAAAGTGTCCTTAGAGTGACGGAGGGTGCTGGTACTAGAAGCTACTGCTTTAACTTATAGTTTTGTCTTTGCAATTGTTTTCATTTGTCCCTCTCTCCTCTGGGCAGTGTCCAGTCTTTGCCTGGTGTCCTAAGCCCTACAAGATTTTTCTTTAGCTATTTTTCTGAGACAGAAGAGAACTCCACATCTTTTTAGTCTTCCATTTTCCCAGAAGTCTAAATATACTATTAATAAGCTTCCATATGCTAAAAACTAGAGAACATGGACAAATAACTAAAGAAAGCAATGAGAATGATGTTGCAACCAATAGTAACCATAGAGACATAGAAATTATAAAAATGAACCACATAGAATTTCTGGAAGTGAAATTTATAATAACTGAAATTAAAAAAATTTTAGAAGGACTTAATGACAGATTTGAATAGGCAGAAGAAAACTATCATAGAAATGTGTTAATTGAGTTATCAATCATGAGAAAAGTGAGGAAAATGAGCAAAAACTATAAACAAACACACCAATGGCAAGCTACCAAGAGCCCAGCAGAAGAATAAGAAGAAAGAAAAATATATATTAAAAACATAACCAGGGATAAATGTCAGCAAGATAGTGGAATAAAATACCCCCTATCAAATGGTCCCCCTTAGAAATAGTGAAAAATGCTCAAAATCTTTCAGAACAAACTTTCCCAAATTCTGGAAGACAGTCATTACTTAAGAACAAAAAATCAAGTACTGAATTGTAAGACAATGGTAGGGAGCTATGTGTGGGACAAGTGTTTTGTCCAGGCAAATCTTCCTCCCTTAGTCCATGCGGTAGTTTGTGCAACCACAGTGGTACCTGGTGACCTGTGTTCATTCAGTAAATGTTATTAAACAAACTATTTGGGTATTTTTGTATATCACCTCAGCAAGTTTTGTGAAAAATTGATTCAAGAGGTATGTTTTGGTCTACTGGCCTGGAACTTAGAGGCAGAGAAGCAGTACAGAGAGTAGTAACAATGTTACAGAACTGAGGCAGTGCTAAAAGTTGAGAAGAAACAATCAGGGAACTTAAAGGAAGGCCAATTGAAATGAGTGTATGCTGAGACAGAAAGAAAAACAATTATGAAAGGTAAAAATTGCTTATACCAATATATGCTTTATGGTAATCTCAGAAGGGGGCAAAAGAGAAAAATGGTAAGTAGTATTATACAAAGATATAATGTTTGAGAACTTTCTAAACTTACTTTTAAAAAATGTTAATATTCACATACAAGAAGCCCAGAGCACACCAAGGATAATAATCATGAAAAAAAAATACATCTCATCATATATTGATTACACTATGGAATCCAAAGGACAAGGGGAGAGTTCTGAAAGCTGCAAGGGAAGGCATCATACCTCATATGATAGAGTCCCAATTAAATTGCATACCAATTTCTCATCAGAAACCATGTAGGCAAGAACGCAGTTGGTTGAAGTATGTAAAGTATTGGAACAATACAAATGCCAGCAAGGAATTTTGTATCCAGTAAGATTTTCTTTCAAAAATGATGGACAGATTAAGAAATCCTCCATAAATATGGCCAGAGTTCATCTCAATTAGACTTGCCTTACAAGCAAGGCTAAGGATGTTCTTCAGACTGAAGTGAAAATACACTAGATACAGTGGCTCTAAGTGTCACAAAGAAATAAAATCCTCTTGTAAAGGTAAACAAATGGGTCGTCATAAATGCCAGGATTGTTATAGCATATTATTTGGTATTTAACTTCACTTTTCACTTCCTACAGGTGCTAAAGTGCAAATGCATTAAATGCATTAAAGGTAATCATAAACTTGCTTTTAGATGTACAAAGAACAAAGAAATAAATGGTAACAAGAAGGGGAAAAAAGGTAGGATACAAAAGGGAATTGGAAAAATATATGTGCGTGCTATTGAAGTTAAGTTGGTATCAAACTAAATAAGATTTTTATGTACTTAGGATGTTAAATTTTAACTCATGATACTAACAAGGAAAGTAGATAAAAATATATACAGATTGAAATAAGAAAGTAATCGAACTGGTTCAACTGAGAAATACAAATAAATATACAACTAAGAATTAATGAAATGAAGAGCAAAAAGTTATAAGAATTACAAGGGTCATATAGCAAAATGAAGAAGAAAGTCTGGAATTATCAATTGTGACTATAAATATAAATGGATTAAAAGCTCCAGTCAAAAGACAGATATTGCCAGAATGGATAAAAAATTATGACACAACTATTTGTCTTCAAATGACAGTTTAGAGTTCTTTTTTGAAGTACCAGAAATGGGTTGGCTTTTATAATGCCGAATTTATTCGGGTAAAAGCTTATAATACTAAGGTTGCAAAACGTCCAATTCAAGTCATTATCAGAGATGCTTTCTCACCAAAGTCATCTATTGGTGATCCTGATGTCCTGCCATGTGGTGAAACAAAATAGGGGCCAGTCTCTCCTGAGGTCCCTGCCTTCCCCTCCAGGTTTGCCATCTCCCAGGGATCAACTTTGGATAACCATCAGAGGGCTGGGCTCTTTCCAGGTCTCCTCTCTCAGTCTCCACTGCTCTGCTTTTCTTCCTCTTCCTGTGAGATATCAGGCACATGCCTCATTTCTTCAAACTTGAGTGGTTCTCTGGGCCCAGCCTCTTGGAGGCATCATACTTAAGCTCTGACTGCTTGAGATCCTAGAGTCCTCTCTCACATGGGAGGTTCAAAAATGGCAGCTTCCTTTTTCTGTGTCTCTCTCTCTATGTAAAGCTCAGTAAAAGTGCAGAGACTCCAATCAAAAACAATTTAATCAAGTGATCCAAAGTGACTCTAATGCAATCAAAGGGCACCACATCTATAGGAATAGGTTAGTTTAAGAACATACTCTTTTGGGATACAAAAACAAAAAAACAAAAACTTCAATCTGTCACACACAACAATGCATGTGTTCCAAGTTATATTGACTTCTGACTTCTGGCTGCTCCATGGGTTTTTCTTTCTCTGTGGCATGTTATACCGAGAAAATAAGTTATCTGCTTCCAACCTAGACAGAGGGATAGGCATAGGAAAAATACAAACGTTGCCATTATTAACACCTTGCATTAATGTGGTATTATGATAATTATACTATTAGCTATAGTATGGTTTACATTAGGTTTCACTGTGTTGTATAGTCAAATGGTTTTCCTTTTAATTTTTATTCTAGTAACATATAAATTTATTTTGTGAATTTAAATTTTCCCCTAGTTGCTACATTGAAAAATAAATTCAGTGTTGATAATTATGTTCATATATTGTGCTACCATCACCATCATCCATTAAGAAAACATTTCCATCACTCTGAATAGAAAGTTCACACTATTTAATTTAAATATTATATCCCACACCCTACATCCACCCCAGCCCCTAATAACTGATATATGCTAAGTTTTGACTATAGAAATTTGCTTAATCTAGTGATTTCATGTTAGGGAAAGCATAACATATAAATATTAAAATATGCAATATATATAGGTTTACAAAAAAAGAAAATGGCTATCTAAAGGAATAAGCACCCAAAACAATCAGCAAAGAAGACCACAATTTGGACAAATCAGATACTTTAAAAAAATTGGTCTTGAATATGCTTAAAGAGTAAATAAAAGCAAGAAAGAACAGAGGGTTCTTAAGAAAGTGAAATAAAGCTAAAATGAGAATATCAATAAATTTTAACAATTATGAAAAATAACCAGAGAGAAAAAAGTACACAAACTGAAATTAAATTTTCCTAGTGGAATTCAATAGCCAGTTGTAACTGGCAGAAGAATCAACAAACTTGAAGATAACTCAATTGAAATTATTAAGAAAGAAAACAAAGGTCTACAGACCGATATTTCTTATGAATATAGATGTAAAAATTCTTGACAATATACTAATAAGTGAAATCCAATTGTTATACATCATGATTAAGTGATATTTGTCTCTGGTAAGCAAGGTTGTTTCAAATTAAGGAAATCAATTTAGGGAATACTCCACATTAGCGCAATGAAGGAAAAAAACACATCATCATCTTCACTGATGCAGAAAAGGCATTTGAAAAAATCTAGTACTCTTTCAAATAAAAACACTGAGAACACTAGGAATTGAAGGAAATTTCATCAATATTATAAAAGGCACTTATGAGGAACCCATAGCTAGCATCCTGCTTATTGGCGAAAGACTGAAAAATTTCCATCCAATATTAGGAAGAATTAAAAGATCTCCACTGTAACCACTGTTGGTCAAAATTGTACTAGGTTCTTGCCACAGCTATTAGGCAAGGAAAATAAAACAACCAAAAGAATCCAAATTGGAAAGAAAGATGTGAAACTTTCCCTATCTGGAGATGACATGAATCTATATACATTTCCTGAAAAAGTCACAACAAAGCTTATAGAGCTGTGAATGAATTCAGAAAAGAACTAGGATATAAGGTCAAAATCCAAAAATCAGTACTGTTAATATACACAGGCAATGAACAATTGGAATATGAAATCAAGAAAAATATACATTCACAATTATGACTAAAATAACTGAATACCTAGGGAGTGGTGATAGTAACACATTTTTGTGAGTGTAATTAACAGAATTAATAATGGGTGTGATCATGGTTGAAAGGGGAATATTAGGGTTATGCATGTCACTAGGTTAAAACATGGAACTCTATTATTTAGTGACGGCTACTGTGGAAGATGACTGGTATTAGGATAAGACTGTTCTTTCATGAACTAGAACAAATATATGTCACTGTAACAAGGGGTTAATAATAGGGTGGTACATGGAGAAAAATATCTAATGCTAACCATGGACTATCATTAATGGCAAGATTGTAATTTTCTTCCATCAATTGTAACGAAAGTACAATACTAATAATAAGTGTCAATAGAAGAGTGTGTAAAAATCAGTGGGATTTTTCTTTTTGAAGAAATTAGAATGTTCTCAGATCGACTGTGGAGATAAACAGACAACTCTGAGATTATACTAAGAGCCATTATTGTATAATTTGACTGGACTGTATGGGGCTTGAATACAACTATTCTTAAAAAAAAAGAAGAAAATGAGTGAACAAAAAGAGGAATTAGAAAGTTTAGAAAGTAACATAACAGAACCAATGGGAATATAATCAATAATGGAGATTAAGCCTATACTCTGGGCATAGAACAGTAGGCTTACGTTGTTATATAGAAACTGTAGTATAACCACAAAGGAAATATTTAAAGTATATACAGAAATGATCAATTTACCCAAAAGGAGACTGCAATGGAGGAAAAGAAGAGAAGAAAGATATAGCATGCAATAAAAGGAGAACTACTATACACCCACAAGAACACGGAGCAGTGACATGAACAGAGATCTGCACACTGATGTTTGTAGCAGCATTATTCACAATTGCCAAGAGGTGGAAACAACACAGGTGTCCATCAACTGATGAACAGATAAATTCGCAGTATAAACACAAAGGAATATTATGCAGCGGTAAGAAGAAATCAAGTTGTGAAGCGTATGACAGCATGGATGAACCTGGAGGACATTATGTTGAGAGCAGCAAGTCAGACATAAAAGGAAAAATACTAATGATTGTGCTATTATAAATAAAAATATTGTATTAAACTCAAGGAGTTATTAGGATTCACCATAAAATAGAATGAGGGTAAGGAAGGGAAAGCTGATGGTTTATCTGAGTAGAACTGGTAAAAAGGGTGTTTGTAAATCTTTGGAAATGAATAGAAATGACAAAAGCACATCATAGTATTTATACCTAGCAGAGATAGTGCATGGGTATAAAAATGGTTGAAAAGGAAAGTGGTAAGGATATATATAATACTAGAAGGAAAGATAAAAACTGTAGCATCAAACTGTATAACATAGTGAAATCTCATGTGAAATATGAATATTGGTAATTTTACATTTATAAGACTGTTTACAAAATATAAATTCAAATCAACTACACAAAAACAGAATAACGGCTATATATTGCAGGGGAAACAGAAAGATTGAGGGTTGATGAGTTTTTGTTTGTTTCTTTGTCAGTTTTTGTTTAATTTCATTGTTATTGGTAATGAAAATGCTCTAATAATTATTGAAGTGATGAATGCACAATTATGTGATTATAACAAATACCTTTAATTGCTCACTTTGGATGGATTTATGCTTTATTAATATGTATCAAGAAAACTGACTGTTAAAAAAAGTTTAAATGTGGTGTGTCTGTAATGTATTCTCAAAGATCAGAAAAAAATATGTATTTATATAAGGAGGCTGACAAAGCAAATGTGATAGAATGTTAACTTTGAGGGAATGTGAGTGAAAACAATGTTAAAATTCTTCATACTCACTTTGCAACTTACCTGTAAGTCTGAAATTATTCCAAAATGAAGTTTTAAAATTTCATAGCCATTCATCCATGAATTTCTAGTGTGTTTTAGATGGGAAATGTGTACACAAATCAATGTCAGTACTCCCAAAGGAATCTCCAGTTAGCGGAAGAAGCATTTAATAGTATTTAAATCTAAGAAATATTTTTAATTCATCTCAATTTCAAAATAGACCTATGCAGTGCAAAACTATGAGAAGGAGATGATTCATGGAGTCCAAAATGATTCTTGTAAGGTTATTTCATGGCAGCTCTGCCAATTGGTCAGATAATCAGAACGGCAAGGGTCATCTCTGCAAAGATTATTTGTCTGATGCCTAACAGCACACCAAACTCCAGTGCCAATTCTGGATGCTTTTTGAAAGTGATGATTACTCATGTTCTTGGGCATCAACTCCTTCAAAAGCCATTGCTCCAGTGTTCCATTTGACACATAGAGGAAGCTAAAATTACTTTCTGCCTTTATGCCATTACCACAGTTATGCTTACCATAACTTTGTAGAAAGTTTGAAATTGGGAAGTGTGAGTCCTCCAACTCTGTTCTACCTTTTTCAGATTGTTTTGATTCTTTGCAATTCCTTACATTTTCATATGAATTCTAGGATCAGCGTTTCTTTTTTTAAATATATTTTTTTATTTTAAAAAAAGATACTTAGATAATAAAAGTTACGTAAAAATAAAGGGGAGTCTCATATGCTCTACTCCCTATACCTCCCACATTTTCCAACATTAACAGCATCCTTCATTAGTGTGGTACATTTGTTATAATCGATGAACACATTTTGGAGCATTGCCATGGATTATAGTTTATATTGTAGTTTATACTCTTCCACACAATTGTGTTAGTTATGGCAAGATATATAATCTGTAAATATAATACCAAATAGTGGGGCCCTGGAGACATCCAGACACTATAGGCAGGGCAGATAGCTCACGAGTTTGGTGCCTGGCCAGTAGGCCCTAATTTGGAATTTAGGCTCCCCAGTGTGACAGAGTTGGACTCAGTTGTGGTTTCCCTACATGTGGCTCTTCTGCCCCTTCTGTTTAAACCTATAATTATTATTAGAATTGACAGATTCTTGTCCAAGAGAGTTAAAACTTTTATTATTCTTAATTTTTAAAAAAACAGCCCTTGGTATTTTAGTAGGTGTTACAAAGAATGTGTGAATCACTTCAGCAGAATTGTCATCTTGGTGATGGTTTGGCTTCCAATCTATGAGCACTGAATGGTTTTCCATTGATTTTGGCCTTATTTAATTTCTTTCAGTTATCTGTGTGGTATCCAGGGCATACATCTTGCTCCTCCTTGGTTGAATTTATTCCTGAGTATTTTATTCTTTTCAATGCTCCTGTAGATGGAATTGTTTTGTGACTTCCTTTTATGATTTTTCATTACTAGTGTGTGGGAATAAACTGATTTTTCATGTTGGTCTTTAGAAATATTAAAAAGAAAGAAAAAAGTACAATAGCTAAAGCAACTCTTGCCTAATCAGTAATTACACTGAATGTTAACCAATTAAATTCTCCAATAAAAAGACAGATTGGGAGGATGGCAGAGCAGGAGGTAGCAAAGTGCACTCACCCTTCAGAAATTGCAAGAAGACACACTATCTTGTCAAGTGCAAGAGAGGTGATACGAATTGCCCATGAGGGAAGTCTTTCTTCCCTTTCTTGCACTAGCAAGCAGTAGGGTCTCAGAAAGAGCAACACATATGCAAGGGATATCTTGCTGGGTTCTAGGAAGCAATGGGGCACTAGCGGCTCAGTATAGGAAGACCTGAGGGAAGTCTCAATGGGTGCTGGGAAGTAGTGGGGGCATCAAACAGTCCTAACAATCCAGGTTGAGTCAAGAATGAAAGAGCAGCAGTAACAGTCAACCTTCCCTCCACTGAATCACTACAAAAGAGAAAGAAATTGAGCATCTGAGTAAGCTACCATCCTAATCAGATGTCTAGACATTAGCAAAATATTGTGAGTTAATCTATGTATGCCCCCAGAAAAAGAATTTATGAAAGCCCCAGAAGAGATTCAGGGTTTGAGAGAAATAATTAAGGAAATAAACACAAATTTCCAAAATCAAATTAATGAGTTTAAAGAAAATATGAATAAAGAGATAAATGAAATCACGAAGACATTAGGTCCCACATGATAAGAATTGTCATATGATAAGAAATTTTAAAATTCTTTCCCTGTCCATAAGGCAAACTTTCCCAGTTCAAGACCTAGAGCACACAACGTTAAAGAACACAACAATTCTCATTGGTCCATAGTATCTATCCATTTGATCTGCGGTGGAGCTCACTACTCTACTTTGGAATAAGCTTATATTCTACTTCTAATTCAAATTTCAGGAAAATTCAAGAACAAAAATCTGTAAGCAAACCTTTCATACATTCTGTTAATGAGCTTACAAGGAATACTTTCCATGTACCATGATAGTGAAGGAAGAAAAAGATGAATAAGACAAGCCTCTGCCATTCACAGGATCAGAGAAAATTTGCTCCATCTTGGACAGCCCTATTTAACCCATCATTATGAGGCTTTAAAATTATGTTAAATGAAATATTTCAATAGAACTAAACATCACTTATTCTCAAACATTCTATTTTGGTGGTCTTAAACATTTTTGTTTGTTTGTTTTTTGAGCAGGGGAATCAATTTTTACCAAACAAAAATGTGCACAAAATTCCAATACATGTGAAAGAACATTTGGAGCTATTCTGATGGGGTAAAAGGAGGTAAGAGAAAGGTCCTGTACCTCTCATAATACAGTTACTTTCTTGGCTCGTTTTGCCCAACTGCTTTACCCATTCTAGCCTAGACAATCCTAGGGGTATGAAAAAAAAGCCAGTTTCTATCTAATATTCTTCCAATATTTTGTGCATTTCTTCTGAAAACTTTAACATAGGTTTTTCTACTTTGCCTCCTGTACTCAATAACCCATTTCATGTTACCTTATCTCTCTGTTCTTCATAGAGTCTTTATCCCATTTTCTCTTCATTGAATGGTTTACTTTTCATTTTTGCATTTATTTTTATTGTATTTTTTAAGACATACATCACAAAAAATATTACATTAGAAAATATAAGAGGTTCTCACATATCCCTCACCCCACCCACCCCCACTCCTCCCACATCAACAACCTACTTTATCATTGTGGCACATCCATTGTATTTGGTGAATACATTTTGGAGCACTGCTGCACTACATGGATTATAGTTCACTTTGTAGTTTACACTCTCCCCCAGTACATTCAGTAGGTTATGGCAGGGTATGTAATGTCCAGCACCTGTCCTTGCAATATCATTTGGGACAACTCCAAATCCTGAAAATGCCCCTACATCTCATCTCTTCTTCCCTTTTCCAGCCCTCAACACCTACCATGGCCACTTTCTCCACATCAATGCTATAGTTTCTTCCATTACTAGTTACAATAATTCTATAGTAGAATAACAGTAAGTTCACTCTAATCCATATTTTATTCCTCCATTCTGTGGACCCTGGCACAGTGCAATACAGGACATTTCTACCATCACAGAAAGTCCTATGAGACAACATTGTTTGATAGGGATAAGGTGAACATGATTGGCAGAGGAAGTGGTTTGTTCAAGGCGATGTTACTTGTACCAAGGTCTTATGACTACAAACCCTACATTGTGTTTCAATTTTATTTCTCAGTGAGAACAGTTTCTTAAGAAAGTAATCCTGAATAGGGAAAGATTAACTATAATTATACTTATTTAAGGTGGAAGAAATTGAAGTTCAAAGAAATTAGATAATTCAGTCAAAGTCACCCAACTAGTATGTGACAATGCAAGGATGAACTCAAGGTGTTTGGACTTTGGAACCCAACACAATTTTTTTTTCCACTGGAAATTATAGAGCAAAATAAATATCTCCATTTTACCCACATGGAAAAACAGTTTCTATCTTTTGCCTACAAGAGTAAAGTAGAATGCTTCATGTCAGCCATCTCACTTCTCCACAAAGGCAGTGCCTAGTGAAGGAAAACAGATCATTACACCAGACCCTTGATACCGATGATTGTACATAAGAATTTTTTCTTGTGAAATTGAAACGTAGCCTAGTATTATATATCGCTAAGAGTGTTCTCCTGAAAACATCCTCATTGCTCAAATATGGCCTTTCTCTGAACCAAACTAAATATATAAATGCAATACACTACCTCAAGGGTGGGACAAGTCCCCCTGGCACCAGTGGGTTATTACCAAGTTCCAGCTAGCAACACATCTGGAAAAAGACCTTGACCAAAAGGACAAAATGATAAAAACAAATGAGTTTTTATGGCTAAGAGATTTCAAAGTGAGTCAGAAAATCACTCCAGAATTATACTTCTGCAAGTCCCAGTAGGATGTCCTTGACTGCTACAGTGAACAGTGTCTCAAATAGCAGAGACTCTGAGGAATCGAGAGACACACAGAAATTATAGCAGACCAGAGCGCTCAGGAATTTGGAACTGTCAGTGGGTTTACTTTGGAATGTGTGCTCCTCAATGCAAAAGAGTAAGAATCAATTATAGTTTTCTACACATTGTTCCTCTGCCCTTTTTATTGAAACTTATGATTAGCACTATACTTGACAAATATATGTTCCATAGATTTAGTTCTTTCATTTCTCTATGTGTGTGTTGTGCCCTGAATTTCAGTAGAGTTGCAACACCTACTCTCCAGGGCATTGGATTCACATAGGACAACTAACAAGGTGATGACGACAGACAATGTTGAGCCCAAGGATCAGAGAGTGTCTGCAATTGCAAGCAAGATAGTTCTAACCATCTGCCCCATGAGTTCTAAGCTCCCTCCCAATTAGAAGCAGAGTAGCCATCACTATCCCGAAATACTCAAAATTGGGGTAAGAACAATGAACCAAAGTAGACTTAATATTATTTTACTAAAGATATTATTATTCTAGCAATGTAAGAACTCTTATTATTGATATAAAGGCAGTGGCCACCAAAGGTTCTGAAGGATGAGAAAAGAAAAAAAATGTGTAATATTGGAACATTTTCAGGACATTGGAATTGTCCTGCATGACATTGCAGTGACAGCTACAGGCCTTGTATATTTTGTCATAACCAACAAGTTTGTGTGAGACAGACTGTATTCTATATGGAAACTGTAATCCAAGGCTAGCAGCAATGCTTCAATATGTGTTCATCAATAGTAATAAATGTAGCACACTTATGAGGGATGTTGTTGATGTGGGAAAGTGAGGGAGGGGGAAAGAGTGAGGGATATGGAATCACTTGTTTTTTTCATGTACCATTTATGTAACTTCTTTTAAAATTTTTAATTTAAAAAGAAGACATTGAGTGAGTAGAAAGAGGATTTTAAAATCCTAACTAGAAAAGCCACAGAGCTCATGGGAATGTAAGCTAATAGGTGAGGTCCAAAACATAATAGAGGCATACAACAGCAGAATCCAAAGGAGAGAAGAAGGAATAAGTGATATTGAAGACAGAACAGCTGAAATTGAAGAGAAAAAAGACCAGAGAGAGAAAAGAATGGAAAAAGTAAACAGAAGCACAGGGAGTTGAATGACAACAAAAAACTCAAAAATATGTCTGTCATGCAAGTTCCAGAAAGAGAAGAGAATGGAAAGGGGCAAGAACATTTGAGGAAATAATAGCTTTAAAAAAATCACAACTATTATTAAAGAGAACATACATGTCCAAGAAGTGCACCTTACTCCTATGAGAATAAATCTGAATAGACCTACTCCAAGATACATACAATTCAAAATGTCAGATGTCAAAAGAGAAGGAAAAAATTCTAAGAGCAGCAAATGAGAAGAAAACCATCACATACAAGGGACACCCAGTAAGGCTTAGCATGAAATTTTGATCATAAACCATGGAGAAGAAAACACAGTGGTATGATACAATTTGGATATTCAAAGAGAAAAGTTGCCACACAAGAGTTTTTTATCAAGCAAAATTGTCCTTCAAATACAAAGATGAGTGTAAACATTCACAAACAAAAACTAAGAGACTTCTTAAGAAAAGGATTCAACTTTGTAGGATGTATTAAAAAAGCCTTAGAGGCTGAAAGAAAAATACAGGAGAGAGATCTTGGAGGAACAGAAGAGAAAAATAGCAGAAAGAATGGTCAAAATAGTATCAATTAAAAAAACGCAGACAAAAATAAGGTACGATATATGACAACCAAAGAATAAAATGGTAGAAAGAATTAATGCATTCCATTAGTATCATTAGATACAATGGATTAAACTCTCCAATGAAAAGAAATAGGCTGACAGAATGTATTAAAAAGCATGAGCCATCCATATGCTGCTTACAAGAGACTCGCCTTAGACCCAGGAATACAAACCCGCTGAAATGGAAAATCTGGAGAATGATAATCCACCATCAAATACTAACCAAAAAAGAAAAACAAAACAAAACAAAACAAAAAACTAGTGTAGCATAATAATAGCAGACAAACAAAGTTTAAATGCAAAAAAGCTATGAGGTGCAGAAGACCATTATATATTAATAAAAGGGACAATCCACCAGGAAAATAAAACAGACATAAATATCTATGCATCTAATTAGGAAACCCTAAAATACACGAGACAAATGCTGGCAAAACTTAAGGGAGAAATAGACATCTCTACAATAATTATTTGACATTTCAACACCCTACTCACATCATTAGATAGAACAACTAGGGACAAGATCAAGAAAGAAACAGAGAACTTGAACAATATGATAAATAAACTAGACCTAACAGATATATACAGAATGCTGCATACAAACGCAGCAGTTTATACATTCTTCTCATGTGCCCATCGATCTTTCTCCAGGATAAACCACATGTTAAATGAAATTCAACACTCAATAAATATAAAAAGATTGAAATTATACAAAATATCTTCACAGATCATAATGGAATGAAATTGGAAATCAATAATGGACAGGAAAAAGTTAAATTCACAAATGTGTGGAGGCTAAATAACACACTCCTAAATAATCAGTGGGTAAAGAAGACATTGCAAATGAAATCAGTAGATATACTGCGAAATGAAAATGAGAGAACAGCTTATCAAGATTTATGGGATACTGTGAGGACGGTCTTAGAAGGAAATTTATAGACCTAAATGACTATATTAAAATCTAAGCAAGAGCTAAATTCAAAGATTTAACTGAAAACTAAGGAAACTAGAAAAAGAACAGCAAATCAATCCCCAAACAAGCAGAAGGAAAGAAATGATAGAGGTTAGAGCCAAAATAAATGAAATTGAGAGCAAAAAAATCAGAGAAAATCAACAAAACGAAAATCTTGTTCTTTGAGATCAATAAAATTGACAAACCCATAGTTAGACAAACAAAGGAAAAGAAAGAGAAGATGCAAATAAATACACAATAATTCAATCAGAAATGAAAGGGAGACCTCATGGAAATAAAAAGGAATGTAATTTATTATGCCAACAAATTGACAACCTTGATGAAATTACAAATTCTTAGAAATGCATGAATAACCTAAACTGAAGCTACAGGAAATACAAGAACTTAACAAATGAATCACATTTAAAGAGATTGAACCCATCAGCAAAAATCTCCCATCAAAGAAAACTCCAGGACCAGATGGCTTCACAGGTGAATTCTACCAAGCATTTCAAAAACAACACCAATCCTGTTTAAACTCTTCCAGAAAATTGAAGAGTAGGGAAAAGCACTTAACACATTTTATGAAGCAAACATCACTCTAATAGCAAAGTCAGATAAAAACAATACAAGAAAATAAAATTACATATCAATCTCTCTAATGAACAGAGATGAAAAATTCTCAACAAAATATTTGCAAATCTAATCCAGCAGCATATCTAAAGACTTATATATCATATCAAGTATGACTTATTTCTGGTATACAAGATTGGTTTAATATAGGAACATCAATCAGTGTAATGCCTTGCATTAAAGAAAATCAATGTCATGCATTGCATTAAAATAGAAGGAAAAAACAGCAACATTTCAATCAATGCGGAAAAACCATTTGACAAAAATTCAGTATGACTTCTTGATAAAAACACTTCAAATGATAGGAATAGAAGAAATCCTTCCTGAACAGGATAAAAGGCATACACAAAAACCCACAGCTAATAGCATATTCACTGGAGAAAAGTTGAAAGCTTTCCCTATATGATTAGGGAAAGGACAAGGATTCGCATTCTCATAATTGCTACTCAACATTGTACTAGAAGTTCTAGCTAGAACAATTAGACAAGAAAAAAATTAAAGGCATCCAAATAGGAAAAAAGGAATAAAATTCTCACTATTTGAGGATGACATGATCATATATTTAGAAAATTCTGAAATGTCTTTGCTAAAGCTAGTTGAGCTAATAAATGAGTTCAGTATTTATTAATTAGTAAAATCAGTATTGTTTTCATAGCCATGTAATGAACAATCTGAAGAGGAAATTAGGGGAAAATTCCATTTACAATAGCAACACAAAGACTCAAATACCTAGGAATCAATTTATCTAAGAAAGTGTAGGATTTATATGCAGAAAATTAAAAAACAATTTTAAAAGAAGGCAATGAAGACCTAAACAAATGGAAGGACATTCCTTGTTCCTGGATTGGAAGACTACGTATCTTCAATATGTCAATCCCATCCAAACTGATTTATAGATTCAATGCAATACCAGTTAAAATTCCAACAGCCTCCTTAACAGAAAAAGAAATGGTAATTACCAAATCCATATGGAAAGTGCACCTGAATAGCCAAAATCATTCCAAGAAAGAAGAGAGATGTGGGAGTAAATTCACCTCCTCTCCTTGAAACATATTACAAATCTGCAGTGGTCAAAGCAGCATGGTACTGGCACGTTGATAATGGAATAGAACTGAGAGTCCAGAAATAAACCCTCACCTATATAACCAACTGATTTTTGACCAAACTACCAAGCCCATGTTAACAGGACTAAACAGTGTCTTCAAAAAATTGCACTGGGAGAACTGTATGTCTATAACCAAAAGAATGAAAGAAGACCCCTCTCTCACTCTCTCTACAAGAATCGACTCAAAATGAATCAAAATATTAAATATAAAAGCCAGAACCATAAAACTATGAGAAGAAATTATGGGGAAACACATTCAAGACCTTGTGGTAGGAAGTGGTTTCTTGGAACTTACACCCAAATTATGTACTAGAAAAGAAAAAAACAGATAATTGGGACCTCCTAAAGTTAAACACTTTTGCACCTCACAGGACTTTGTAAATAGGGTGAAAAGACAACTGACTCAATGGGAGAAAAATTTTGGAAATCACACTGCTGATCAGGGTTTACTATCCATGGCATGTAAAGAGATGTTTCAACTCAACAATAAAAGGAGAAATGACCCAAGTAAAAAATGGGCAAAGGAATAGACATCTGTCCAAAGAAGAAATACAAATGGGAAAATATATATGAAAAACTGTTCAATATTACTAATATTAGGGAAATGCAAATCAAAACTATAATGAAATATGATTTCAAGTCCATCAGAATGGCCACTATTTAAAAAACAGAGAACTACAAGTTTTGGAGAGGATGTGGAAAGTCAGGAACACTTTTTCACTCTTGGTGGGAATACAAAATGGTACAGCCAGTCTGAAGGAATATTTGATAGTTCTTAAAGTAGTAGATTTGCCACATGAGTTTTCCATATCACTACTGGGCATATGTGTTGAAGAATTGAGAAAAGGGACATGAATAGACATACGCACACCAATGTTCATAGCAACATTATTCATGATTGAAAAAAGTTGGAAATAACACAGATGTCCATCACCTGATGAATGTATGAACTAACTGTGCTATATTACAAAGGAATACTATGCAGCTGTAAGAAGAAATGATGTTTTAAAGTATATACAACATGGAACAACCTTGGGGATATTATGTTGAGCAATACAAGCTAGAAACAAAAAGTCAAATACTATATGGTTGCATTATTGTGAATTAAATATATTGTGTTAAAAAAGACACTGTGTAAGCATAAATAAGAATAGGAAAACATAAATAGAAAAATAATATTTTATGGTAATGAAAGGCACAACAGAAGAAATTTAAAAATCACTAGAATCATACAACAGCAGATTTGAAAAGGCATAGGAAAGAATTAGTAAATTAGAATATAGGGCATCTAAACTACACAGACAGAAGAACAGATGGAGAAAAAATGATCAAATTGGTCAGGGTCTCAAATCTGAATGACAGGAAGAATTGCACAAACAGATACATTATATGTGTCTCAGAGGGAGCAGAAAGGTAATGGGGGCAGAAGAGGTGTTCGAGGAAATATTGGCTGAAAATTTCCCAAATCTTATGAGGGACATGGATGTTCATGACCAGGAAGTCTAGCATATGCCAACAGAATAAGTTCTAACAGAGAAACATACTAAACAGATTGTGAAATGCCAAAGATAGATAATCCTGAATTCAACAAGAGAAAAAAGAGCCATAACATAAAATTGATGCTCAATTAGATTAAGGATTGATTTCTTATGAGAAACTGTGGCGATAAGAAGACAATGATATGACACAGTTAAGATACTGAAAAAGGAAAACCATCAGCCAAGAATTAGGTATCCAGCAAAGTTGTCCTTTATAATTGAGAAAGAGATTAAAATAGTCACAGATACACAGAAAATGAGATAACTCATCAATAAGAGTCCTAACCTACGAGGACTACTAAAGGGAGTTCTACAGGCTAAAGGAGAAAGATAGAGAGAGGTTTGGAGAAGAGGGAAGAAATGAAAATTATTAGTAAAGGTAACTAAAAGGAGAAAGAAGTATAAGATATTTTTGTAAAAAGTGAAACAAAAATAAGAAATGAACTATACAAGCATAAGGATAAAATTGTTGAAGAAAGCACTTTCTCTAAATTATTTTTGTTTTTTTTAATGTATTTTTATTTATTTTTAAAAGATATATGGGTTAGATAAAAAAATATAGGGGATCCTCATATGTCCCAGCATTTATATTAATAACATGGAATGTTAATGGATTAAATTCCCTAATAAGATTGATTGGCAGAATGGATTTAAAAACTATGATCCATCTATATGACGACTATAAAATAATCACCTTAGAAAAACAGACACAAAAAGTTTGAAACTGAAAGCCTAGAAAATGATATTCTATGCAAACAGTATAGAAAAATGAGCTGGATAAAAAAGACTTTAAATGTAAAACTGTTATAAAAGACAAAGAAGGACACTAACTATTAAATATTGTGACAATCTACCAAGAAGAAAGAACAATCATAAATATTACACACCACAAAATAACTGATGCACACACTGGAAAAACTAAGGGGAGAATTAGACATCTCTAAAATAATAGTTGGAAACTTTAATACATCAACCTCATCAATAGACATAATTAGAGACAGAGTGTCAATAAGGAAACAGAGATCCTGAATAATATCACAAAGGAAGCAGATAAAAAGATATATGCAAAACATTCCATCCCCAAAGATCAGGATATACATTCTTCTTAAGTGCTCAAGGATTATTCTCCAGGATAGACCAAAGTTAGTCCATAGAACAAGTCTAATTAATTTAGAAATATTAAAATTATACAAAGCACTTTCTCTGTCACAATGAAATGAAACTGGACATCAGTTATGGACAGAGAACTGGAAAATTCACAGGTACATGCAGGTTAAATAACATACTCTTAAATAATCAATGGGTCAAAAAAGAAATTGCAAGAGAAATCAGTAAGTACTTAGAGGTTAATGAAAATGAAAACACAACATATCAAAACTTATGGAAATTTATAATCCAAAATAAAGACTACATTAAAAAAGAAGAAGATATAAATTTAAACACTTTGCTGCTCACCAAGAGGAACTGGAAAAAGAGTAGCATACTAACCTCAAAGTAAGCAGAAGGAAAGAAATAATTGAAGATTAGAACAGAAATGAATATGACAGAAAATTATGAAAAATAGACTAAGCAAAAAATTGGTTCTTTGAGAAGCTTAATAAAATTGACAAACCCTTTACTAGACTAACAGAAAAAGAGAAAGTATGTACAAATAAAGTCAGAAATGAGAGAGATGTCACTACTGACCCCAGAGGGCTGAGGGAGGATCAAAAGAGGATATTATGAATAACTGTATATCAACAATTTAGAAAACAAAGAGGAAATGTCTGAATCCTAGAAACACACAAACAACCTAAACTGGCTTTAGAAGAAATAGAAGACCTCAGCAAAGCAATCACCAGAAAAGAGACTGGATCAGTCATCACAAACCTCCAAACAAAGAAAACCTCAGGGCCATCTGACTTCAAAGGTGATTTTACCAATATTTCCAAAATAACAATACCAATCTCATTTATGACACCTACATCACACTATTACCAAATAGATAAAGAAGCTACAAGAAGAGAAAATTATATACCAGTCCCTCTTACGAATTTATTTATTAATTTTAGGAGGATTGAAACCAAGATCTCATACAGGGAAAGCAGGTGCTCAACCATGGAATACCACCATTAGAGGTATACCTGGTACCTCCAATGAATTTAAACAAAAAAATTCCTCAACAAAATAATTGCAAGATTTTGATTTAACTCTTATTTTTAATTTAAGTATTTAGGGCTGCAATTTATCTCTCAGCAGTGTCTTCACTGCATCACATAAGAATCACTTTAGTTTGAGATGCTAGGCGATTTAGATATATATGCTCATGTATTCTCAGAAAAAAAGCACAATGGCATACATAATACCATATTTTCCTTTTTAAAAATGAGGAAAGCAAGAGCCAGTGGTGTAAAGTGACATATTTGGTGAGGGTTTAAGGGTGGGAGGTGGAGGAAGATCTATCCTATGGAGGCTTCAGGTGATCAGTCTCACTTAGGGCTTCTTCACTTTCCCTTCACCTATGGGCATCCTGAATTGATGAGGAGAGGGTACGGTAGGTGAAGGACTATTAATAAAAATGATGGCATGAATATGTGTATACATATATATATATACATATATAGTTGACTTGCATATCTGAAATCCACGATGTATATTGAGTATTTTTTTCCTAATACAATCCTAGCAATTAACAAAATGGACAGATTGGCAAAATGGATAAACAAGCATGATCAAACAATAATTTCTTCAAAAGAAATTCAACTTGAAAGATGGAAAAATATAATTCATGCAAATAGTAACCAAGAGTGAGCTGAGATTATTGTATTAATATCAAACAAAATAGACTTTAAGTAAAGAACTGTTAGAAGAGCAAACATCAGTATATATTAATAAAATAATAAAATTTAATAAAACTTTTATTATTAATAAAAACCCACAAGAAGAAATAACAATCACAAACTTTTTACATCTAACTACCCCCAAATACTTGATGCAATTACTGGCAAAATTTAAGACAGAAATAGATACTTTTAAAATAATATTTGGATACTTCAATATACCACTTTAATCAATGGATATAACACCTAGACAAAAGAGCAATAAGAAAAGGGAGAAAAAGAACTATATGATGAATGAACTAGAGCTAACAGATACATATGGAAGACTATACCTCAGGAGGGCAGAAGCACAGGGATCATTTATGGGCAAAATAATACAAGATCCAGAAAGGTTAAAAAGATTGAAATGGTTGAAACAATTGTTAGCTACAAGTGAAAGCAGCTAGACACACTAACGAGGAAATTGGAACATTCCCAAGAATATGAAAATACACTCATAAACCAATAAGCTAAAGAAGAAATCCCAATAGTATTTAGAAAGGGAAAGTAATTAGAAGAAATTATAAGATGGAAAAAAATTAGAGCATACTAAAACTTACAGCGTGCATTGAAACATTGCGCAGAGGTCAATTTATATCTGCAAATACCTATATAAACAAGGAAAAATACCAACTTAAAAATGAACTTTAAATGTTAAGGAAATAGAAAAAGGAATGCAAAATAAACACAGATATAACAGAAAGAAGGAAATGATAAAGATTAGAGCAGAAGAAAATGACAGGTATTAGGAAAATATACATATCAATGAATCCAAAGGTTTATTTGAGAAGATTTTTAAAATGGCACACCTCTAACTGGACAAAATAAGAAAAAATTGAAGACTAGATTAGTCTTTAGATTAAGACTAATCATAAATAAAAGTGGACTTGTGCAGCGGCTTGCTCGGTCGGTAGAGGTGGGGTCTGGCTGCGGACGAGGGGTCGGTCCAGCTCTGGACGAGGGGTCGGTCCCGCTTGGGATGAGGGGTCGGTCCGGCAGCAGACGAGGGATCGGTCTCACAAGGGGTTGCGCGGTTCGGCTGACGGGGTCACCCGGCGAAGCTGGCGACGAAGGGGTCGCCCGGAGAAGCCGGCGACGAAGGGGTCACCCGGAGAAGCAGGCGATGAACTGGGGACAAGGGAGGCCAGGCCCTTGTCGGGGGCTCTCAGGACTGGAGGGCGCACGGCAGAAAAACTACCGCGGAGACAAGGTAAACACGCAAGTCCACTTTATTGAGGGAGAGGCAACAGTTTTATAGGGGCTGGGGAAGGCTGATTGGTCGAAGCCATGCCCTGTTCTGATTGGTTGCCGGTGAAAGGTCAGTGGGCGGTACTGGATGGGGGAGGGGTGGTGGATAGGGATTGGCTGTCGCTGTTGCTGGGGGAAGGGGCAGGGTTTAGGGATTGGTGGCTGCTGTTGCTGGGGTGGAGGGCAGACTTGAGTTTCCCGCCCACGCCTGGCTGTTGCTGCTGTTGGGGGGAGGGAAAAGGGTGGGCTGGATTTTTCCGCCCATGCCTGGCTGTTGCTGCTGTCGGGGGAGGGGAAAAGGGCAGACTGGAGTTTCCCGCCCATGCCTGGCTGTTGCTGCTGTCGGGGGAGGGGAAAAGGGCAGACTGGAATTTTCCATCCTGCGCCTGCGCAGGGAGAAAGAAGAAGAAGGGTGCCGCCCCACAGGCATCGTGTGGCGCCATCCGGGAGGAGGGGCGGCCGCGGAAGCATGGCTGCCGAGAAGGGGAGACCCGAGGGCACTCTGCGCCCATGCCGAGCTCCCTTCAGGGGTGGCGGTGAGTCCGACCAGCCACCCTATTATGGGGGCAGCGGCTTGGCCTGCTGCGGCCGCTCCCCCGCCGGGCCACACTTCAGCCCGAGGGGTGACCGCAGAATTGTTATTACAGATCTTACAAAAATGGGAAGACTTTTAGGAAAAACTATATATAAGCATTCATACAACAAAAAATTGGATTGCCTAGATGATATAAACAAATTCCTAGAAGGACACAAAGAATTAACTTATTAAAAAAGAAATGGATATACTTTCACTCTCATTGTTTCTCCACCCAATGATATAATTCACTATGAGAAAATGAGCATTCACACTCTCCCTAGAAGCTTGCCCTGTGTCAGATGCCCCCCGCTTAAACATCTAAAACAGGTAAACTTTCTTTTTATATTTTCTGAAGAGTTTTCTCTATATTATAGTTTCAACCACATACCTGAAAATCTCCTATGTTCAAATATTTCCCTCCCCCTGCCCCCAATTTCTTGGGCCATCTGACCCATCCCGTACAATGAGAGTGAAGGTATACCCACATCCTGGGGAGGACAGATGTTCGCAAATTGAGAGGATTTTATCTCAAGAGAGAATTGGTGGCTTCCAATGGATTAAGGCAGTCGAATATGTCAAGCCCTCAACATGTTTGCAAGTATATCTGAATATGGTCCTTCAAGGAATGAAGATTGTCACTGTGGGCCCTGAGGGGAGGGGGAAAGAGGTACTGAATAGATGGAATTGGTGTAACTGTGGGGCAATGGTAGTATTCCACAAATCATGCATTGATGGATATAGGACATGTTAAATTACCAAAATGTATAAAGGTCTATAGGTTGAAATGTAAGCCATAAAGGAAAATATAAGATAACCCAAAATTTAGAAAATTGTATAATCTAAAATATAAAACATAATGTAAATCCAAACGAAATCATGTTTGAAAGCTATTGTTTCAATATCTGTACATCAGCTGCAGCAAATATAATATGAACATGTAAAAAGATGATTGCTGAAGAAGGGAAAAAATGTTTAAATGTTGGGTATGTGGGAGACCCGTACACTGTATATGTGAATAACTGTGATCTAAAACTTTTGTGAATAGAAACTTAATAAGTAGAAAAAAAAAAAGGATGTAGACACTGAGAAAGAATTGAAAGAAATTGCATATCCACTGTACATACAGGGCAACACCTATAGCAGTGATGAAAGGCAAAATGTCAAAAAAAAAAAGCTTTTTCATTTTTTTCAATTTTTTCTCCCTTTATTTTTTTAAATCTTACAAAAAATATGAGGTCCCCACACTTATCTCACTGCTCCTTCATCAACAACCTCTTTCATCATCATGGGCATTCATTGCCTTTGGTGAATACATTCTGGAGCACTGCTGCACAACATGAAAAATGGTTTAGATTGTAATTTACACTTTCCCCCAGTCCACCCAGTGGGCTCTGGCAGGGCGTACAATGTCCAGCATATGGCTCTGCAGTACCACCCATGACATCTCCAAGTCCTGAAAATGCTACTACATCATAACTCTTCTTCCCTCTCCCTACCCTCAGCAGCTACCATGGCCACTTTCTCCACATCAATGCTACAATTTCTTCCATTACTAATAATCACAATAGTTCCAGAGTAGAATATCAATAAATATACTCTAATCCATATTCTATTCCTCCATCCTGTAGAGCCTGGGCTGATGATGTCCACTCCACCCTTATATTGACAGGGGGCTTGGATTCATTTTTAAAAAGTTTTAAAGAAGCCCACAGGTTTTAGGGCAGAAGGCTCTGAAGTTCAGTGCCATGACAGTTGGTCCAACTTTGAAGTTTGTGTTTGTGAGTGTGATGGAGTTGGACTCAGATGTGACCTTCATACACATGCCTCTTCTGTTACTTTACTGACCTGTGGTTGGTGCTAGGGTTGGTGTATACTCAGGAGACCTGAATCCCTGGATTATCCATGTGACAGCCAGGCTCTGGGTCTCAGCATCTTGCAATTCCTACCCTCTGGTTTATTGGACTTACCCTGGCCAGCTAACAGGGAGGTGAAGAAGGTCAACCACCATACCAGGGAGCCAAGAGTGCCAACTACTCCAAGCAGGAGAATTGCATCCATCATTCAAGTGGAATCTAAGCACCCTGTTGATATAGAAGGGGAGTGGATATGCCCATCCCAAGATCCACAGGATGGAGGAATAGAATATGGATAGAGTAGACTTACTGATATTCTACTATGGAAGTACTGTGATTAGTAATGGAAGAAAGTGCAGCATTGATGTGGAGAAAGTGGCCACAGTAGCTGCTGAGGGTAGGGAGAGGGAAAAGAGATATGATGTAGTGACATTTTCAGGACCTGGAGTTGTCCTGAGTGATGCTGCAGGGACAGATGTTGGACATTGTATTTCCTGCCATGGCCCACTGGGTGGACTGGGGGAGAGTGTAAACTACAACATAAACCATTATCCATGTGGTGCAGCAGTGCTCCAAAATGTATTCACCAAATGCAATGAATGTGCCATGATGATGAAACAGGTTGTTGAAGTGGCATGAATTGTTTGAGAAGAGTGGGGGGAGGGGTTTTGAGGACCTTATATTTTTTGAATGTAACATTAAAAAAAATAAAGAAAAAAAATCCCAATGAAATACTTTTTCACAACAATAGAATGGCTATTAAGTTCTGATTTCAGCAAATAAACACATTTTAAGTTAAAAATAAAATAAAATTCACCAGTTTGGAAAGCATGTAGAGAAATAGAGATACTCATTTCTATTTTGCATATTTTTAAAATGGTACAGGCTTTCTGGAAGACAGTTTAGCAGTTGCTCAGAGACTAAGTACAAAACTACTAAATGACCTGCCAATTCCACTTCTAAATGGATACCCAAAAGAATTAAAACCAGAGACTTGAACATATATTTGCACAGCAATGATCAGAGTGACATTATTCACAATAGCTGAAAGATGGAAGCTAGCCAAGTTTCCTACAACTGAGGAATGGATAAACAAATTGTGATATGTGCACACAAGGGGATATTATTCAACAGGAAAAAAAAAAATGACGTTCCGAAGCCTGTGAAAACATGGATGAGACCTTAAATCATTTTGAGTGAGATAAACAAGACACATCAGGACCAATATTGCATGATCTCACTGATATGAAACTATTAGAATAAAAGGAACCTTAGAGTCGGAATCTAGAATATAGGTTACCAGGAACTGGGCTGGGAGTATGGAATGGAAGTTAATGCTTAAATTGCACAAAATTTCTATTCAGGTTGACTGCAAAGTTTTGTTAATGCATGCTCATTATGATACCACAATGTTGTGAAAGTTGCTAACAGCACTGAATTATATGAATTATATGAAGGGGAGAAATTTTAGGATGTATACATTTAAAAAGAAAAAAATTAAAAAAATAAAAATAAACAAACAGAGGTCTGTACAAACACAATGAACCCTATTGTAAATGGTGGCAAGTGGTTACTAGTACAATTATGCTATCCTTTTGTGAATTATAACAAACATTAATAGTATAATAAATGGGAACTATGTATTTTATCTCACGGATGATTTTTCTCTAATCCTATAACTTCTTCAATTTAAAAAGTACTGGTCAGTACTGAGAGTTCAAGAATGGCAGAATAGTTAATGCGAGGCTGCAATTCCTCTTCAGATACTTCAGGAATGCTGTAATGTGATTTCTTGGTGAACACAGGAAGGCTGAGATGGTGGTTTGTGGCCTGAAAGGGAAGCCTACTTTTTTCTGCTTTGTTTGTTGTTGGTGTTGCTCTTTTCACTCATTTTTTTCATTCGTTTCTCTTAAGTTTATTTCTTTTCTTTTTTCATTTTTCCCTCTTCCATTGCTTTTCTTTCATTCCACTTCTCTTTTTGTCATTTTCTTTCTTCTCTTTTATTTTTCCTGTTTATTTCTTTTTTATTCAACATTTTTATTCTTAATCCTTTATTATTATTATTTTTTACTCTTATTAGTTATTTTTTCTAGTCTTCCCAGTTTATTTTTAAGGTTCCTTGTGCAACTTTTTCATTTTTTATTATTTTTCTCATTTATTTTCTTTTCTATAGGCTTAATATTTGGTAGGGACATAAACAACTGCAAGCATATTAAAGTGTCAAAGAGGAACCTTAACAAAAAATAAAAAACAAAATAAATCCTTAGGACACAATGAAGTGAAGGAAGAGATAAAAGACACCAAGAAGACACTGGGGGAAATACACAGAAAAAAATGGTAAACATATAAAAAAGAAACAAATCTGAAGGGGATGAATGGCACAGTGCAGGAAATTAAAATACACTGGAAGCACTGCAGATTTTAATAGGCAGAGGAAATAATTTGTAATGGTGAAAATAGTACATATGAAATCACAGAGATAATAGAACAGATAGATAAAGAGTTAGAAAGAATTCAGCAGGGAATCAGGGAAATGAATGGCAACACAAAATGCACAAAAGGATGCATGATAGCCATCCAAGAGTGAGAAGACATTGGAAAGAAGGCAGAAGGAGTGTAGGAGGAAATAAGAGCTGAACATTTCCAAACTCTTTTAAGAGATAAGGATGTACATTACATATCTGGGAAGTGCAGTGCATTCCAAACTGTATGAATTCTAACAGGCCTACCATGAGACATAGACTTAGCAAATCATCAAATGTGCAATACAAAAAGAGAGTAATTGAAGTAGCAACACAAAAGTGATCCGTCACATAAAGTGAAGATCAATAAGAATAGACACTGATTTCTCAGCAGAAACCATGAAAGTGAGAAGGCAGTGGTATGACATATTTAAGATACTGAAAGAAAATAACTCCAGTCAAGAATTCTATATCTAACAAAGCTGGCATTCCAAAATGAGGGTGAGTTTAAAATATTCACAGATAAACAGAAATTGAATGCTTATCAACAGAAAATTTGCCTTTCAAGAAATTCTAACAGATTTCCACAAGTTTGCATTTAAAGTCTCTTTCTCCAATATTAGTATAGCAACACCCACCAATTTTTGGTTGTTGTTTGCTTGTAAATCTGTTTCCCAGTAATTCACTTTCAGCCTCCTTGAATCCCTTAGTCTAAAGTGGATTTCTTACAAGCAACATGGACCTTATTTCCTTATCCATTCAGCCAACCTGTGTCTCTTCACTGGTAGTTTAATCCATTAATGTTCAGTGTTACTACTGTCAAGGAATATTCACATTAGCCATATTTTCTTTGGGTTTATGTATGTCATGTTTTTTGGTTTCTTGTTTTGTTCTTTGTATTTTTTCTTACACTCCCCTCCAAATCTCTCCCTCCTGTTTTTTTCTTTCCCCTTTCCACCTGCAGCACTCCCTTTAGTATTTTTTTTCAAGGAAGGTATCTTAGTGGTAAAACCCTCTTAATTTCTCTTTATCTGTGAACACTTTGAATTATCTATTATTTTTGAATGCCAGCTTTGCTGGATAGAAAATTCTTGGCTGGAAGTTTTTTTCTTTTTCTTTTAGTACCTTAATTATATTCTACCACTGCCTTCTTACCTGGTTTCAGGTGAAAGGTCACCATTTAATCTTACTGCTTTCCCTTATACTTGATGGATTTATTTTCTCTTGCTTCTTTCAGTTCTTTGTTTTGAGCATTAGATAATTTGACAAATATATGTCTTGGAGTAGACCTAGTGTGAATTATATTGTTTGGGGTGTGCTATACTTCCTGAATATGCACATCCATTTCCCTCAATATGGTTGTGAAGTTTTCAGCTATTATTTACTCCAACACTCCTTCTGTCCCCTTTCCCTTCTCTTCTCCCTCTGGGATGTCTATAATGCATATGTTTGTGCATTTTTGTGTAGTCATTCAGATACCTAGGTCTCTGCTAAATTTTTTCTATCTTTTTATCTATCTGCTCTCTGTTCGATTTCAGCTGTACTTTCTTCCACATTACTGATTCTTGCCCCTCCCTGTTCAAATTTGCTGTGATGTGCTTCCTCTGTATTTTTGATTTCTTACATTGTGTCTTTCATCACCATCATATCCATTATCTGTTTATGCATGTTTAGCTTCTTCAGTATGTTCTCCCAGTGTTTTCTTATTAATCTCTTCCTTCAATTCATTAATTTGGTTAATGGTATTTGTTTGGACAGCTATGATTAGTTGTTCCATGTTCTGCATCTCCTCCTGGTTTTTAGTTTGTTCATTGGACTGAGCCATGTCTTCCTGTTTCTTAATATGGTTTATAATTTTTGTTGATGTTTCAGCATCTCTTTATCTTGATAAAGATATATTTAGTTGATTAGTTTCTCTCTTTGCTCTAGGGTTTAATTGTTGTTCTTTTATGTGTGTGATAAATTTTCTCCTTGACACTTTGTTTCATTTATTCTATTTCCTTTCTGTTGTCTATGTTCCCTTGAAAGAAAAAGATTAGGGCCAGAGAAAGGGAAAAGAGTAAGAAAAGAAAAAAGGTTAATAATAATAATAGTAAAAGATATAAGAAGAACCATATAAGACCTTGGAATATGAATATTTAACTCATGTAAGAAGTGCAGAGGAACAGAAGTAAAAAAGAGGGGTATAAATAATGAAACAAAAAACAGAGAGAGAAAGAACATCTAGAATGAATTGTTCAGAATGATAAGAAGAGATGGAAAGAGAAGACACATAAGAAAAAAATTTAAAAAGAAAGAAAACAGATAAAAATCAGAACAAGAAAAATTGAGACTAAAGAAAGAGAGGTGCAATGTAAAAACAAAAACAGAAAGCAGAAGATAGGAATATGAAGGAAGGAAAAGAAATAGCACAGGTAGACAAAACTGATATACCAAAAAGGTGGAGATGCTGCAAACACAAAACAAGCCAGCAGCTCCTAATTTAAAAAAAAATGTGGAGAGAGAGGGAGGGAAAGAACAAATATCAAACACTCAAGCTAACAATCAAAAACTTAGGAAAAACCGTTTTCCCTCTTAGGCCCTGAGGAGATTCTTAGGCTTCCAATGTCCTTCAGTTACCCTGAAGCCTGCCCTCTGGAGGTTTGGGTCATGTTTTAGCCAGTAAAATAAGATAAATTTTTAAATATAGCAACCTTTTTAAAGAAAAATAAGAGACCCAAGAGAATATAATACAGAAGTAATGTCTATATGTTCCCTGTCCTAAGGTGTCAGTGGGGTATTTGATAACCCAACAGATCACTACTCTAAGAAGAACCAAGAATAGAGCCAGGGACCTTGTATATTCAAAGCAGAGACTAATTCACTCATTTAAAATTTTTGTTGGGTCTGTTGTAGAGAGCCATCCAGTGCCTTTCCCTAGGACAAGTTTGACTCCTTGTAATTGGCCAGAGACCTGCTGATTAGAGCCCATTTGTCCCTGTCCTCTTTCTATTCTTATTGCTTTCTCTCCCAAGTCAGCAGGACATGACAGTCTGTGTGATTGGATCCCCCCTCACCTCCTCTGGTTAGGTTGAGTTCCCTTCTGAAATTCGTTAGGACCCTGATATCTGAACTCACTGCAGAGAAATGACTCTCACCTCTCTTCCAGACCTCCTGCTCATTTCAGGGGACCCTAACTAGGTCTTTTTAAGGTTAATAAGCACTTCCTACTGGCTGCCTCCCTTAAGGGAGTAGCAATTTTGATAGTTTTCAGAACTGGACAGTCAATTGCCTGACTCTCTCCTCTTCTAGCCCAAGTTCCTCTTTCCCATGTTAGCTAAGTAAATCAGGCTGCCTGAGCATATTTACCTCTCCCCTTTTCCTGATACCACCTAGAGCCATCTGGTATGCTCCTCCAAGCTCAAAGGGGGTCAACCAAATCCACAGAAAAGAAACCTCTCTTTATCCTTCACCAGAACCCTCTAACTCCCAGAGAATGCCCCCTTCCACACGATGTGAGTCTGGGGTGTCTCATAATCAAATTCGTGTGGCAAATGATAAGGAATTGCCATATGGGGGTTCATAGCAAGTTTTTGCCTTGAGGGTGGGGCTTAGCCACCCATTGTTTCCCATTACTGGGGTGAGAAACTCATGTTTTTTTCTTGCGATTTTTGTCTCTTTGTCCTGTTTCCTCCAGATTGATGCCTGAAGCATCCTGCTCTGTAGGTTTCCATGACACCCCACTCAGGCAGGATTTTCCCCTTCTCAGACTTTTTTTTATGAGAGAGCTGGTGAGTGCCCACTTAAACCAATGCCATCTTGCTCTGTAAGCAGCCTCAGTTACTTATTTTTAATTTTCTCCCATGCACTTCCTTGATCTATCAGCAGATGGTGTTCCGTGACAGCCCTCTCAGTTCAATGCCTGGTCAGAGTGTGTTTGTTGCAAGACAGGTGGGATCAGTGTGAAAGAGGTTTCTGTCTGGAGAATAAGAGCCTTGTAATTCATACTCTCATACAGACAGTTCTCCAGCCTTCTCTGTTAGCTGCTTCCATTTTCCCAGGAAAGAAATATTTCCACTCCTCTCTTGCGATGGTTTGCTCGGTCAGTAGAGTTGGGGTCTGGCTGTGGATGAGGGGTCGGTCCAGCTTAGGACGAGGGGTCAGTGCCACTTGGGATGAGGGGTCGGTCCCACTTGGGACGAGGGGTCGGTCCGGCAGCAGACGAGGGGTCGGTCTCACAGGGGTTGCGCGGTTCAGCTGACGGGGTCGCCCTGCAAAGCTGGCGACGAAGGGTTCGCCTGGAGAAGCAGGCGACGAACTGGGGACAAGGGAGGACAGGCCCTTGTCGGGGGCTCTCAGGACTGGAGGGCGCACGGCAGAAGAACTACCGCGGAGACAAGGTAAACACGCAAGTCCACTTTATTGAGGGAGAGGCAACAGTTTTATAGGGGCTGGGGAAGGCTGATTGGTCGAAGCCATGCCCTGTTCTGATTGGTTGCCGGCAAAAGGTCAGTGGGCGGTACTGGATGGGGGAGGGGTGGTGGTTAGGGATTGGCTGTCGCTGTTGCTGGGGGAAGGGGCAGGGTCCAGGGATTGGTGGCTGTTGTTGCTGGGGTGGAGGGCAGACTTGAGTTTCCCACCCACGCCTGGCTGTTGCTGCTGTCGGGAGGAGGGAAAAGGGCAGACTGGAATTTTCCGCCCACGCCTGGCTGTTGCTGCTGTCGGGGGAGGGGAAAAGGGCAGACTGGAATTTTCTGCCCTGTGCCTGCGCAGGGAGAAAGAAGAAGAAGAAGGGTGCCGCCCCACAGGCATTGTGTGGCGTCATCCAGGAGGAGGGGCGGCCGCGGAAGCATGGCTGCCGAGAAGGGGAGACCCGAGGGCACTCTGCGCCCATGCTGAGCTTCCTTTAGGGGTGGCGCTGGGCCCGACCAACCACCCTATTATGGGGGCAGCAGAATTAGGCCTACCGTGGCCGCTCCCCTCGCCAGGCCAGCAAACCACACTTCAGCCCGAGGGGTGACTGCACTCTCTGAGTTCTCAACAATCAGTCCCAGTTAACAGAGGAGGAGATACAGAGGGTTGTATATCTTTAGCCCCTTGCCAGCTACCAGGGCAAACCTGAGTTTGGCCTCACATGGCCTGGAAGGGCTCCTGGGACACAGCAGTCCAAATTTGTGGGCCAGGAGCTGAGTCAGCCTTAGGCTGTGTCCCTCTCTCTCCCCTTTCCTGGGGAGGTGGATCCCTGGAACGCCCTTTGTCTGCACAGGCCTAGAGGCTGAGAATTGTCAAGTGTGTTTAGTGTGGGGGATGGTGCCCACAGCAGCAGCTGCTGGTTTCAACTCACAGTATTATTGTTGTGATTTCAACTCAGTTCTGTTGTCACAACTTTCCTCCTTTGTTCCCCTCTCCTCTGAGCAGTGTCCAACCTTTACCTGGTGTCCCAAACCCTAGAAGATCTTTTTCCAGGCTGTTTCAATCTGTCCTCTAGCTTTTTTTTCTGGGGAAGAGAGCCACATGTCTTTCTAGTCCTGCATCTTCCCAGAACTCACTACACAAATTTCTTAAAAGGAATCTTGAGGTTCCATCTTGCCTCAGAGTCTTGACAACACAGCCATGGCAGAGTGGTTAGTATCTTTATGAACCAGGTGAATGAAGGTCAACACACAACTTGAATCACCAGCCTTAAAGAGTGCTCCTGATTCATGAATATAATCAGTTCTAATATCTTTATACATTGTTTGGCTCAGTCTCTCCAAGTGCTGTTATTAAGTTCAACTACAACAAAACATTTTCAAAATGTATTATAGCTCCATCTATGCCCATCAATCCTGCTAGTGTTTTCGGCAGATACATTTAGGTAGTATGTTATGGTATAAACTGTTACCTCTAAGACATTGTCAGGAGTACTTTAATCAAGGAAAGCCTTGAAAAGGTCTGATATAAAATGTGATGAGGAAAAGACACATTTCAAAACAGTTATCGAATGAAGCATCACGGGTTTTCAAGGACCATTAGTTGAGTGTCCCATCATCTCCCAGTTACATTTGTAGCAATGTATCCAGATCCACATCGGCTATGTGTTTTTAAAAATTTTATTGAAGTATACCATTCATACATGTACATACATAAATGATAAACATATGGTAAAAATTGTGAGCTTACAAATCAAACATGTATAATACAATAAAGGGACCTCATACATCACCCCACAACCAACACCTTGCATTGTTGTGAGACATTTGTTAGAAATTATGATACCATCAAAATATTACTAATAATTGTAGTCCACATCTTTCATTTGAAGCTTTCATTTTTTTAAAGCCTCTTGTTTAAGTATTTTTTTCATTTTTAGTTACTTGTGCCGGGATTGAGCCTAAGACCTTGTATGTTGGATGCCAGTACTCAACCACTGAGCCACATCAGCTCCCCTGATTCAGCTTTTTCAATTTTTGTTGTTTGTTTTTGTTTTTACATGAAGCAATGTGAATTAACCCTGGGAATTCATGTAAGAAGCAGATGTTATAGACTATGGTTAGTAGGGATGCTTCAATTGTACCCATCTATTGTAACAAAGGTATAATACTAATGAAAGATGTTAATGGGGAAAAGCGTGGGAGGATGTGGCAATTTGATATTTTTTATGAATCCTCAAAAAAGAGAAAGATTATGTTTGTAAATGTGTCTGTTCCTCTGGGTATGATACCCTTTGTACTAAATTCAAAGGTTTTAAGTTTATTTAATTAAATCAATTTAGGGCTTTTGATTCAACCTCTTCAGTATGGCACAACTCAGGTTGAGTCCCCACCCCCTTGCAGAACTGATATAAATAAACACTCACTCAAGAAGACACACAAGAAAAGATAGAGATTTCTGTCACATTTGACTGTGCGGTCTGAGAGTTTGCAGCAGAAGTGAACAGAGAAGCTGAGAACTCCTGGAAAGAAATGAGCCCTATAAAAAAGACTGATATAGGAAGCCCTGAGAGATGGACAGAAATCATCTGCTATTTTGCTTCTGATGGCACATGGCAGCTGAATTTGGTGAGAAAGTACTCTTATAGTACCCTGAGTTGAACTTTCCATAGCCTTGGGACTGTAAGCTTTGACCCCAATAAATACACTTTATATAAGCAAACAGATTTCTGGTACTTTGAATCAGCACCCCTTTGGCTGACAAGTACAGAGGGGCAGAGGGGTAGATAGAAATCGCCTATATTTTCAATGTAACATTTATGTAAGCTAATGCTTCTTTATTAAAAATAAAAAATAAAATGAAAACTGACTCCTTAGTTTTCTGAGCATAAAAGAAGTGGCTGAAAATCATACCCTCAACAGTCAATTTATTTTTATAATCATTAAAACCTTTATAAAGCATTGAGTTCTTCCCAAAATGGAGATTTTTTGGAAAATCAGCCTTATTTTTAAATATGGTTCTTTGGCTCTCCAGAGAAGTCCAGTGTTTTTACATTGGGGTTTGCATAGGAGGTCTTAGCCCTCCTGTGAAGATCTGATCATCTTCAGAGGCAGATGTGATAATTTGGGAAACGTTTAACGCATGGCAGGGTACTTTTCCTTTAGAGACTAGTTCTGAAGGTCCCTGCAGGGACTGGATCCCCAGGCTGCAGCTATAGCCAGGATTCCGGTTGCTATTTTCAAATTCTCTCATAATGACATTCAGTTTGTAAAAATATTAACACTCACTGGAGAATATGAAGGAGAAAAACAATAGCATGCCATTAGGGGGGTGCTAAAACACGCCAAACACTTTTTGGTGCTTCAGTAGAGAATTTCCACGTGAGAAGTTGTACTTTATCTCCTTATGAGTTCATCATATCAAGGAGATGCAGCCCAGGAGCAGTAGAAAGACCATGAACACCAAATCTATTAGGATAGCAGCAACAATCCAGGAGGATGTCCTTTTCATCACTGGTTGTTTGCTCCAGACAAACTGACTCCATTCCCCATTTTTGTTCACATCAGATAGGACTCGTTGAGGTTGGAGTAAGTTAAAACTTTTTACCAGTGTCATTTTTCCAGTATTGAACTTTACAAGTCCATGAGTTATATTCTTCAAGATTCATATTTCAGATCCATTTTAAATTTGGGGCACTAAGAAACATATATGTATAGAATAAATAAGCATTTATGCTTGCATTCTGGAAAAGAGATCCAATAATGGCCAGCCTGAGTGATGATCTGCAAATTTACCCTTGACTCTTAAGCTATGGTGACCATATTGGAAATACTTGAGAAATCACCTTCCGTCATGGCAGTACTCTTGCAAATACCTTGGAATTCCTCATAGGTTCCCTTCTTAAGCCTCTGATGGTTTCAGAGAGTTGAATATTTAATAGCGAATAGCTATCGTACTTTCTATTTCAAGATGTAGCATCAGGGATGACTTAAGAAGCATCTCTCCCTTAGTACTGAGATGTGTTAAGTCAGATTCTCTTAGGCAAAAGCAAGTGACTGTCACTATGGAATGTTCTTGAAATTAACTGAAGTCATTCTGACATCTTCATGGGAACCATCATTTCTAATGTTGACACCGTAAGTCATCCTCCAGCCAGCCCCAAATTTCCCTACCATGGCTCAAGCATGTGTCTGAGAGGGCTCTGCAGTGCAGCGTCAACCATGAGCCACCCAAGCGTACTCCCAGATCCAAGAACAAAAGTTTCTTACTTTGATAAGGCCCTATTTACTTTTTTCTTTTGTTTATTGTGCTTTGTGTATAAAGTCTAAGAAACCACTCCCAACACAAGGTCCTGAAGAAGCCTCCTTAGGTTTTTACTAGAATTTAATAATTCTACATCTTATATATACATCTTTGATCCATTCTGAGTTTATTTTTGTATATGGTGTTTTATGGTGTAAGGTAGGGATCCTTCTACATTCACACACTTTTAAACAATCAGCAGATCAAAGAAGAAATTGCATGGGAAATTAGCGAATGTCTTGAGATGAATAAAAATAAGAACACAACATTGCAAAACTTCATAGGAATGCAGTGAAGGCAGTGCTGAGAGTGAAATTTATAGCACTAAAACCTTATATAATAAAGGAAGAAAGAACTAAAGCCAAAGACTCAATTGCAGGAGAAACTATAAAAAGAATAGGGAACTAAACTCAAAACAAAAAAAGGAAAAAAGTAACAAAGATTAGGGCAGAAATAAATAAAATTGAAAATAAAAAATAAACAGAATTAACAAAAGGATGACTCTTTGATATAATAATTAAAAGTATACACACTGCTAGATAACAAAGGGGAAAAGAGAGAAGGCAAAAATAAATAGAATAAAATCAGAAATAAGAGGGGGGAGATAGCTTCTGACCCCACAGAAATAAAAAGGACGATGAGAGGTTATTACGACAACTGTTGCCAACAAATTAGACAACTTACACGAAACAGACAAATTCTTAAAAATTCATGAACAGCCTAAACTGACCTGAGAAGATACAGAATATTTCAACTGAGCAACTATAAGAGAAAAAGATCTGTCATCAAAAACTTCTGAAAAACAACAACAACAACAACAAAGCCCAAGACCATGGTTTCAGAGGGGAATTCTACCAATCATTCCAATGTAAATTAATACCAATCCTACTCAAACTTCTCCAAAATACAGAAGAGGCAGGAACACTACCTAACTCTTTCTGTGAGGTCAATATCATTCTAATATTAAAGCTAGATAAAGATACTGTAAGAAAAGAAAACTATAGACCATTTTATCTTATGAATATAGATGCAAAAATTCTCAACAAAATTCTTCAACATTGAATCCAACAGTGCACTGGGGGAAAAAAAGTACACCATGATAAAGTGGATTTTATAGGTAAGCAAGAGTGAAGGGTGTATTAGCACAAGAAAATCAATTAATGAATATATCACATTAAGAAAAAGAAGGGAAAAATACATGATCTTATCAATGGTTACAAAAACGGCATTTGACAAAATTCTGCAGACTTTCTTGATAAAAGTACTTCAAAAGATAAAAATAGAAGAAAACTTTCTCAACACGGTATAGAGCATATATGCAAAGATCACCCCTAACATATGCAATAGTGAAACATGAAGCTTTCCCTCTAAGATTGGGAACAGGACAAGGATGCCTGCAGTTACCACTGTTATTCAAGATTATGCTAAAAGTTCTTGGGAGATCAGTTAGCAAAGAAAAAATAAATAAAAGCCATCCATATTGGAAAGAAAAAATGAAAACTTTCCCAATCTGCAGATGACATGATCCTAATACATAAAGTCCTAAAAAACCTACAAAAAACAAATTGAGCAAAATGGTGGGGTATAAGGTCAACAAACAAAATTCAGTAGCGTTTCTATACACTAGAAATGAGCAATCTGAAGAATATATGAAGAAAAAATTTCATTTACAATAGAAACTAAAAGAATCAAATATCTAGGAATTACTTTAATCAAGAAGTAAAAGACTTTTTACACAGAAAACTACAAAATATTACTAAGAGTAGACAAAGATTTAAATAAATGGAAGAATGTTCTATGTTCATGGATTGAAAGAATAAATATAAGAAGATAGTAACTGTAACCAAAATGATTTACAGATTAAACACAATCCCAAACAGAATTCCAATAGCCTGATTTGGAGAAATGGAGAAGCAAATTATCAAATTTATTTGTAAGGGCAAGTGGCTTCAAGTAGTCAAAAACATGAAAATGAAGAAAAATTTGGAGGAGTCAAGCTTCCTAACTTAAAGCATATTACAATGATAAAGGGGTCAAAACAGCAGGGTTATGGGACAAGAAGAGACATATTAGGCCAATGGAATTGAATTGAGAATTCAGATACAGACCTTCCTATTTATGGACAATGATTTTTAACAATGACTAAGTCCATACAATTGGGAAAAAAAATAGCCTCTTCAATAAATTGTGATGAAGATGTGGATATGCACATGCAAAATTAAGAAGGAGTACCCTATCTTAAACCACATACAAAAATTCAGGTTTTGAAGAGAGTTCTGGGACGATAGCATCTGAGTAGGCAGGGAGGGCTTAACTCTTTCACAGAAACTGGAGAAAGGGCTAAAAATGTCAGAGGGACCTACTTTGGGGATCAGCAAACCACGACAGTGCTACACAACTCCCAGGAGCAAAAAGGACAGAAACATGAAAAATACGAAACAATAAAGATGAGTTACTAAACCATAGAGGTAGCTGGGAAGTGCTCCCATATTCTTACCTCCAAGATGTAAGCTAGGATAAAATCACTAGCTCTCCATAGTCAACAGAAAGGGGTCAGACATCTTCTTCCCTGTCAGCTGTTAAAAGGGAAAAGGAGAGGGTGTTAGGGGGGGATATCTCATTAGTGAATTCACTGAGCAGAGCCCACTTTGAATCTTGGCCCTGTCCAGACCCAAATACAGGAAAGTAGAGATTGAAAGAAACGTTCCAGTTGAAATGTGCACTGCAGAGCACTATCTGCTGACCAGTCTGGAAACTGCATGAAGAGAAACTACTTTTAAGTCTCTTTTTTTAAATTCTTCTTTATTTTCTTTCAAATGTTAAATTAAAAAAAACATGAAGTCCCCATATACCCCACCCCCACCCCACTCCTCCCACATCAACAAAATCTTCCATCATCATGGCACATTCACTGCACCTGGTGAATACATTTTGGAGCACTGCTGCACCACATGGACGGCGGTCTACATCGTAGTCTACACTCTCCCCCATTCCACCCAGTGGGCCATGACAGGACACACAATGTCCAGCATCTGTCCCTGCAGTATCACCCAGGACAACTCCAAGTCCTGAAAATGCGCCCACATCATATCTCTTCTTTCCTCTTCCTACCCTCAGCAGCTACCGTGGCCACTCTCTTAACCCAAATTCCTGGGAGAAAATCTGCAGTCAATTAGGGTGTCCTTGGCCCAGTTTTGATAACTTCAAGTGGGCAGTTTTAAAGACTTAGACTAAGTTGAGCTACATATCAAAGAAGAGTTGTGGGACAAAATAGGCAAGAGAGAGAATTTGGATATTAGAGTAAATTCACCATATTCAGATACCTAGACATCAACAAAATATTACAAGCCATACTGGGAAACAGGAAGAGATGTTCTTCTGGCTAGGGTCAAATATCCTGAGGAGATACAAGATTTAAGACAATCAGTGAAAATTGAATAAATCTCCTAATTTATTCAAATAATTGAAATATGATTAAAGAGATACAGGATATTAAGAAAACACTGGGTGAGCATAAAGAACAATTTGAAAGATTGAAAAGTAAAAGTCCTTATGGAAATGAAAGACATGGCAGATGAGTTAAAAAAAAATACATTAGAGGCACATACAAGCAGATTTTAATTACTCCAAACAGAATTAGTGAATTTGAAGACAGAACATCTGAACTGGAGAAAAAGAATGGAAAATGAAATGGGATACCAGGAGATTAAATGACAACATGAGATGCACAAACATACATTATCTGTGTACCAGAAGAAGAGAATAGGAAAGGGGCAGAAAGAATATTTGAGGACAACCAAAAATTTCCCAACCCTTATGAAAGACATAAATATCAATATCCAAGAAGGACAACACACCCTAAAGAGAATAAATCCTAATAGACCTATCCTGAGACACCTGTACTCAGAATGACAAATACCAGAGATAAAGAGAAGATTCTGAAAGCAGCAAGAGAAAAGCAAAACATCACATACAAGGGAACTTCAGTAATATTAAGTGCTGACCTCTCTTCAGAAGCCATGGAGGTGAGAATAAGGTAGTTTGATGTATTTAAGGTACTGAAGGGGAAAAATAGCAAGCCAAGAATTCTGTATCTGGCAAAACTGACTTTCAAAAGTGAGGGTGAGTTTAACGTCTTCACAGACAAACAAAAACTGATAAAGTATGTTAACAAAATACCAAAATCACAAGAGATACTGAAGGGAGGGCTGCAGCCTGAAATGAAAAATAAAGTTCCAGAAATGTAGAGAAAAGTGTAGACTTGAAGATTATTAAGAATGACAAAGGATAAAAATGTTAGACAACAGAAAGCCAAAAGTCGAAATGGGTGAATTAAGTAAATCCTTTACAGTGATACCTTGAATGTTAATGACTTGAACTCCTCAGTCAAAAGATATAAACTGGTAGAATGGATTAAAAAATATGAGCCATCTATATGGTGACTACAAGAGGCTCACCTCAGATGTAAGGACACAATCAGGTTAAAATGGAAAGAATGGAAAATTATATTATATGCAAATAGTAACCAGAAAAGAGCTAGAGTTTTCATACTAGTATCAAAGTAGATTTTAAATGCAAAGTTGTTTCACGGGATGAAGAAGGCATTATATATTAATAAAAGAGGAAATTTTCCAAGAAGAAATACCTATATTAACTATTTATGCACCTATCTTGAATACCCAAGAAACATGAGGCACACACTGGTAAAACACTGGTGAAAAACTGGTAACACCCTGGTAGAACTATAGATGTTCATGCAATAGCAATCAGAGTCTTCAATACACCACTCTCAGTATTGGATAGAATGTCTGGACAAAGGATAAATAAAAAAACAGAGAGCATGAATAATATGATAAAAGAACTAGACCTAACAGGCATCTATGGAGCACTGCTCCTGAAAACTGCAGGAAATGAATTCATTTCAAGAACTCATGTGTCATTCTCTAGGATAGACCAGATGTTGAATCACAAGACAAGTCTCAGTATGTTTTAAAATTACACAGAATACTTTCTCTGATCATAATGGAATGAAGCTGAAAATCAACAATAGAAGGAAAAATGAAAAATTCATAAACATGTGGAGATAAAAGAACACACTTAAATAATCACTGGGTCAAAGAAGAAATTGCAAGTGAATTCAGCAAATATCTTGAGATAAATGAAAATGAGAACTTGCATTTCAAAACCTATGGGATACAAACCACAAAGGCAGCACTGAGAGAAATTTATAGCCCTCAATACTACATTAAAAGAAAAAGAAATACAACGGAAGATCTGACTGCTCACCTGGAGGAACTAGAAAAGAACAAATTAATACCATCCCAAACCAAAGGAAGGAAATGGTAAAGACCAGAACAGAAATAAATGAAATCAAGTATGAAAAACAATAGAGGGAATCAGCAAAATGAAAAATTTGTTCTTTGAGAAGACAAACCCTTAGCTAAAATGACAAAAAAAGAGAGAAGATACAAATAAATAAAATCAGAAAGGAGTAGAAAGATATTACAATTAACCCCATGGAAATAAGAGAGCAAAGAAGAGGATGCTATGAAGAACTGTTTGTCAAAAAACTAGACAATGTAGATGAGATTAACAATTTCCTAGAAACACATCAGAAAACTACTCTGACCCTAGAAGAACCAGATGACCTCAACAAGTCAATCACAAGTGATGGGATTAAAGCAGTCATCATAAGTCTCCCAAAGACCAGATGGTTTCATACACGAATTCTATCAATCAAAGACAATCTAGAGCATAGGGACAAGATGGTATTAGTTTAAGTGCACCCACATCATCTCTCTTACAAAAAGTGGCTGAGTGGGGGCAAAATCCTGCCTGAGTAGCAGTAGCAGGAACCCACAAAGCAGGAGGCTTCAGGACACCTATCTGTAGACAGCACAACAAAAAGATTGATTGCTCAAGGGAAAACCTTGAGTTTCTGGCTCTTGAGGCTGAAACTGTGGAATAGCTAAGCCCCACACTCACACCAGAAAACCACAAGGATTCTTGCCAGTCACCATACCATAGGAGGTATATCCGAGCATGAGAAGGTTCTAGGGAAGGGGGGGGGGCGGGGGAGAGAATTTTACCCTATGCAGGTTCAACACTCTGAACTCTCTATTTTGAGCTTTAAGGAGCAGACCAACTGGCCTGAGAAGAAATCAAGAAGAGGGGAGAGGGGAATCTGCCGAGGCAGCCTGATTTAGCTAACAGTCCTGAGATACAAGAAATTGGCCTGAGAGAAGGTAGAGCAGGGGAAATAACTAGCCCTGTGCAACTCCCCTAAGGGAAAGGACAAGAGGAAGTGTTTAATAAGCTTCGAAGATAATATTTAGGGTTCCCTGTGAGGAGTGGCCTCAGAGAGGCTGAGACTCATTTTTTTCTGCAGTGAGTTAAGTCACTATGGTTGCATTTGAAGTTCAAAAGGGAACTCTCACTCAGGCTATTGCATCCTGCTGCCCTGGGAGAGAAAGCAGTTAAAATAAAAAGGGGAAGGACAAATTCCTAATCAGCAGTTTATGAATTGCTGAGAGTCAGTTCCACCTAAGGGAAAGGAATGATTGCTTTCTGAAGAGCTAATCAGCCCAACAAGAATGTTTGGTTCACTGGAGAAGTTTAAGCAACACACACTTAGACAAATGCTGGGTCAAGGAGGAAACTCAAAAGAAATCAGTAATTACCTTGAAACCAATAAAAATGACCCCACAACAATTTGGCAAAAGCTGTACTGAGAAGGCATAAATTCATATATCAATAGAGAAGTTGGAAGCAGATTTAGCTCACTGGATAGAGCATCTGCCTGCCATATGGGAGGTCCAGGACTCAAACCCAGGGCCTCCTGACCCATGTGGAGCTGGCCCACATGTAGTGCTGATGAATGCAAAGAGTGCTATGCCACACAGGGGTGTCCCCCACATAGGGAAGCCCCATGTGCCGGAGTGTGCCCTGTAAGGAGAGCTGTCCCATGCAAAAAAAAAAAAAAAAAAAGATAAAATTGAAGACCTAAACATGCACTTGGAGGGATTAGTAAAATTAAAAGCAAACAAGAACAAACAAACAAAAAAAATCTAACCCCAAAGGAAGTAGAAAGATATAGCAAAGATCAGAGCAAAACTAAATGAAATAGAAAATAAGAGAGCACTAGAAAAAATAAAATAAAGAGCTGATTCTTTGAGAAGATCAATAAAATTGGCAAATCCTTAGATATACTATCTAAGAAAGAAAGAGAAAAGATGCAAATACACAAAATAAGAAATGAGGAAGGGGATATTCCCTTGACCCACAGAAATAGTGTGAAAAACTATATGCCAAGAAAAGGACAATTAGAGGAAAGGACAAATTCCTAGAAACACATAAGCAGCCTAATTTCATGAAAGAAGAAATTGATAAACTCAACAGGCCAATCACAAGTAATGAGATTGAATTAGTCATCAAAAACCTTCCAACTGAGAAGAGCCCAGGACCAGACAGCTTAACAGTGGAATTGTACCAAACATTTAGGAAAGAACTAACACCTGTCTTGCTTAAACTCTTCCAAAAAATTGATGTTAGAAGGAACATTGCATAACTAATCCTATGATACCAACATTACCCTAAAACCAAGTCAAACAAATATGCCCCTGGAATGGAAAATTACAGACAAATCTCTCTAATCAGTCTACATGCTAAAACCCTCAAAAAATACTTGCTAATTGTATTCAACAATACAGCAAATGAATTAAATACTATGATTAAGTGGGTTCCATCCCTGATATGCAAGGATGGCTCAACATAGGAAAATCAATCAATATAATACACCACATATACAGATCATAAGAAAAAATCATGGTCATATCAATAGATGCAGATAAAACATTAAAAAAAGTACAGCACCCTTTCCTGATAAAAAACTTTGCAAAAGATAGGGATAGAAGGAAACGTTCTGAACATGATAAAGGGTGTATATGAAAATCCCACAGTTAACATGGTACACAATAGTGAAATACTAAAATCTTTCCCTCTAAGATTGGGAACAACACAAGGATGCCCACTATCACCCCTTCTATTTAACATTGCATTAGAAGTACTTCCTTGAGTACTCAGGCAAGAAACAGATATAAAAGGCATCCAAATTGGAAAGGAAGAAGTAAAAATTTCACTATTTACAGATGATATGACCCTCTACATAGAAAGCCCTAAGAAATAAAAAAAAACAAAGCTCCTAGAACTTAAAAATAAGTACACTAAAGTTACAGGTTTTAAGATCAATGTGCAAAAATTAGTAGCATTCAGTACCCAAATAATGAACAATTTGAGGATGAAATTGAGAAAAAATACCATTTACAATAGTAAATAAAAAAAAACATAGGAATAAATTTAACTAAAGATGTAAATGACTTATATGCAGAAAACTACACAACACTGTTAATGGAAATCAATGAAGACTTAAATAAATGGAAGAATGTTCCCTATTTATGGATAGGAAGACTAAATACCATTAAGATGTCTATCCTACCCAAACTAATCTACAGATTTAATGTGATCCCAATAAAAACCAGCAGGGCATTTTTAACTGAAGTGGAAAACGTAACTATGAAATTTATTTGGAAGGGAAAGAGGCCCTGAATAGCCAAAGACGGCTTCAAAACCTCCATTATATTGATATTAAGATAGGCATACTGACAACTGGAACCAAATTGAGATTTCTGATATAGATCCTCATATATACATTTATCTGATATTCAACAAGTCCACCAAGCCCATTAATTGGGAGAGAAAGACCTCTTCAACAAATGGTGTTTGGAGAACTGGATATCCATATGCAAAAGAATGAAAGAAGAACCCCATCTCACACCTTATACAAAAATCAACTCAAGATGGATCAAAGATCTAAACATAAGAGCCAAGACCATAGAGCCTTGGAAGACAATGTAGGGAAGCATCTATAGGACCTTGTAATAGGAAATAACTTCATGAACATCACACCCAAAGCACAAACAGTAACAGAAAAAGAATAGATAAATGGGACCTCCTCAAAATTAAAACCTTTTTACCTTAAAGGGGTTTGTCAAGAAAGTGAAATAACAGCATACACAATGGGAGAAAATATTTGGTAACCATATATCTGATAGGAGCCTGCTATCCAGTAGATATAAAGAAATCCTATATCTCAAAATAAAAAGACAACCAACCCATTTAAAAATTCAGCAAGAGATTTGAACAGACACTTCTCCAAAGAAGAAAAACAAAATGGCTAAAAAGCACATGAAAAGATGCTCAATGTCACCAGTTATTGGAGAAATGCAATTCAAAACTGCAGTGAGATACCATCTTACACCCATTAGACTGGTGCTTAGTAAGAAAACAAGAAAACTACAAGTGTTGGAGAGAATGTGGGGAATGAGAACACTCACCCACTGCTGGTGAAAATGTAGAAGGATCCAGCCATTGTGGAGGACAATTAGGCAGTTCTTCAAAAAACTAGCTAACGATTTGCCTCATAACCAGCAATTCCAGTGTTGGATATTTATACAGAAGAATTGAAAACAAAGACATGCAGTGATATATGCAATGTCCTTAGAGTTATTATTCACCATTGCCAAAAGTTGGAATCAACCCAAATGCTCATCAACAGATGAATGGATAAACAAAATTAGATATATACATACAATGCAACACTACTCAGCTGTCAGAGGGAATATAGTACTAAGACATGGGATAACGTGGATAAATCTTGAGGACCTTCCTTATATTAAGTGAAGCCAGCAAGGCACTACATGACAAATACTATGTGTCCTCTCTGATATAGATTAAGCAAATCAAATCATCTTGGAAAGCTAAAGTCTGGAGGATAGACTTACAGGAAATAGCAGGGGAGAGGAAGGTTGTGAGACAACACCCACATGTGAGAAATCTATGACAAGGTGCAGGTAAGTAGTTGTGCAGTGAAGGGATGTGACAGGGGTATAGTAATACTGTTAGTTTGGGCTGTGCAGGCTTGACAGCACTTGGGTTGGACTTGAGGAGAGAGTGGGGGGAGCAGGTAAATATGGGGGATTGGTGGGTACATGGTTGAAACTATAATGGTGAAGAAATTCTTTAGACAATATAGTAAGAAATGGTTACCGATTTAGGGCATTGGATGTGGGATATTTGGCACAGGATGCACCTGGCACAGGCTTCTAGGGAATGTGGGGGTGCTCATCTTGTCATAGTGTGTTATATCAGTAGGTGGAGACCGATACAATGAGTGGCAAGGTTTTATATATCCATCTTGGAGGCTCGATGTTCTCAAACAGAGGGGACGTGTCTGACAAGAGCAAAGATGACTGCTAAGTGGGGAGGACAGACTAGTGTGTCAAGCCCTCAGCACTGTTGTAAGTATCTATGAAACTTGTCCTTCAAGCAGTGAAGCTTAGTTTTCATTGTAGGCCATGAAGGAAGGGGGAGAGAGGAATAGAATGTATCAAAGAGGAGGTAATTGGTGGGTAATGGAAACATTCTGCAATAATGGATACAGGCCATGCTAAATTTCACCAAAAATTTATAAAAGGTATGGTCTAAAATGTAAACTACTGACCATGGTTAGTAGCTATGTTTCAATATTTATACTTCAGTTATAGCAAACATAACATCCAAATGTAAAAAGGTATTTTTGGGGAAGGACTAGGGTTAAAGCGGAGGATGTTGAGTATATGGGAGTCCCCTATGTTCTGTATGTGACTTTACTGTGACCTAAGAAATTACTATAACTTCTTTGAATTCCTAATGAAAAAAGACGGAAAAGACTGTCTTGCCACTATACATACAGGAAAAATAAACACCTATTACAGTGATGAAAGGTAAAACATTTTTTAGTAATTATGATTTTTTCATTTTTAATACCCCAATTTTTATAGTATTTAGGTTTTCTAAAGTATGTATTTAATTTCTAATCTTTAAATCTATCATTACTATTTAATTTCCTATAAATTGAATTTGACATTACATTAGGCTTTATTTTTGAAGAAGTTTTGGCTCACAGAGGGATTCAAGTATGGCAGGGGAGGACTTTTGGTGTGAGGTGCCATTGATGGGGGATGCATGAGAGGGAGTTCACCTGAGCATCCATATAAGGTTTAAAGATATGCTCATATGACTGTTGGGTATTGACATGGTGGGTAGAGTATCACACAACTGAGGGAGCATTGAGTTCCCACGTTGGGGAGCTCTGTCACATTCGCCAGTGGAACAGCAACAATATCTCAAATGCAAGCACAATGACCAATGAAAAAGGTTGTTCCAATGATGGGCCCTTGATACTGACAACTATGCTGATGAGCCTGTGTGCTTAAAATTTCAGCTAGGCCTAGAACTGTAGGGTACCTAAGAGTTACCCCCTGATAGCCTCCCTGTTGCTCAAATGAGGCCACTCTCTAAGCCAAACTCAGCATGTAAATGCATTAATTTCCCCCAGTGTGGGAGATGACTCCTGGGAATGAGCCTCCCTGGTGCCAAGGGATTACTTCCAATCCCTAACTGGTATTGCAACTAGAAAAAGACTTTGAATAAAATGGGAAAATGATAAAGACAAATGAGTTTATATGGCTAAGAGACATCAAAATGAGTTGGGAGGTCATCAGAGGGCTCAGCCTTATGTATGTCTCAGCAGGATCTCAGAGTCAGCCAAAGTAGATACAACCCCAGGTAGTAGTGTTCTTGAGGGCTATTGAGACACCCAGGTCCTATGGTCATGGGAGATGGTTCCAGAGTTCAGTGCCTTGCCAGTGGCCTTACTTTGGAATTTGTGCTCCTGAGTGTGGAGTTGGAGTCACATGTGACTTCTCTACACATGCCTCTTCTCTCCCTTTTATGGAACCTGTGGTTGGTCCTGGGTTGGTGTATGCCCAGGAGATTTGACTTTCTGGACTCTCCACGTGCCACTTGGGGCCTGAGCCTCAACATTGTTGCAGCACCCACTCTCCAGTTTGCTGGAATTACCCCAGTCAGCTGGACTTACCCCAGTCAGCTGTAAGGATGGACAACCATCTCAGAAATTGAGAGTCTACAACTGAGGGCATGAGGGTCACATCCACCACCTATGTGGGATCAAAGTCCCCTCTCAAGTGATAGGTGGAGTGGGCATCACCACTCCATGGTTCTCAGTTGGAGGAATCAAATATGGATTAGGGTGCACTTACTGGTATTCATTATAGAATTATTGTGACATGAGCAATGAAAGAAATTATCATTGATGTTGAGACAGTTGCCACAGGAGTTCCCAAAAGCAGGAGAGGGAAGAGATGGTGTTCTATAGGGGCATTTTCAAGACCTAGAGTTGTCCCGAATGATGTTGCAGGGAGAGATGCATTACCCCTGAATGGACTGGGAGAGAGTGTAAATTACCATTTAAACTATAATCCATGTGTGTAGCAGTGCTCAAAATGTATTCATCAATTGCAATGAATGTACCACACTAATGAAAGAAGTTAATGTAGGAAAAGTGGAGATATGAGGAGTGGGGCATATGGGAACCTCCTATATTTTTTAATATAACATTCATTTTGTGTTTTCTGTGTATCTTTTAAAAATAAATGCAGTACATATACACACACACATATATATATAAAGAACTAATAACAATCTTACAACCAAATACATTCTATGAAGCAGCATCACCCTAACATTAAAAGCAGATAAAGATACTAAAAGAAAAATAAAGAAAGAAAATTACAGACAAATATCCCTAATAAACATAGATGCAAAAATTCTCAACCAAATAATTTAAACTGAACCCAAACTTACTTTAAAAGAATGTATACCCTATTATAAACAGTTCAAGTTACAAATGTTAAAAGTACAAGCATAAAAACTAATGCAACAGGAAAGCAACTGTGGCTCAATCAGTTGGGCTCACATCTACCATATGGAAGGCCCTGGGTCCCCCTCCCAGGCCCTCCTGGTTAAGAAAGGATTGGCCACAAGCTGCAGAGAGTCACTGGCAAGTAAGCGCCACAGAGAGCAGACTTAGCAAGATGACACAACAAAAAAGAGAGACAAAACATAGATATAGACATAGAGACAAAACAAAAACATAGAACAGTGTGCAGGAAATGGACACAGAAAGCAGACAATAAGCAAGCTGCAAGGTGGGGATAAATAAATAAAAATAAAATACAGACACACAGAAGAACACAGTGAATGGACACACAGAGCAGACAGCAAGCAAGCCACAAGGGGTGGGGGAAGAAAAACTAATGAAACATGTCAATGGGGGCAAGTATGTGGGAACACCATGCTTTTTACATGATTATTCATAAACCTATATCTTGCCAAATTTAAAAAATTTTAATAAACAATATGAGGCTCCACAGCAATATCCTTATGAGAGAGCTTGATTTGAAGACCAGCTTTGTTTGGAGAGCAGAAAAAACAGTAAAGAAAATACAAGCCAGGAAAGTATGGATCTTGGAAGCCGATATAATTGCAGAAACCTCTCATTTGATGCCAGAGGTTTATGGTATAAACTGATATTATAATTGTATTTATAATGCTACTGCTTTTAGCGAAAGGGAAGTCTTCAGCAATTCCAGTGAAGGTTTCAGTAGAGATCAAAGAGAAGAGTCAGTTGTTGACATATCCATCAGAAGGTGGAGGTATAGGAGTGGAATCCCTTCAGAGTACTTGGTTATAATGAGGAAGAAAGACATTTGCTATATTTGAAAAAGACCAAGAAGGTTTGATTTCATTTTGCTTTTAAGGTTGCAGCTTGTAAATATTGTTGAGAAGGAGATAGGAGTTAGTAGTGAAAGAGAAGCGTAATACAGAAAATCTTTGGTCATGTAAGGTATCTGAAGAAAATTGGACAAAATGACAGCAGCAAACAGAATAAATGAACTCTCCCCACATAAAAGGAAGAAAGAATATGTAGACTCAGGCAAGTTTTAAGGTTGATGGCAGGAGATTAAGGAATTATTCTTTGTGGTTTATAGTTTTGTTGTGAAAAAAATAAGGTGGAGGTTTTCAGGAAAACAAGGGAATTTTTAAACCTCTGCAGAAAAGGAGACTTTGCTATTTTTGAAATAAAATTTTATTGAAGTGTATCACTTACACATAAATGCACATAAACAATAAATATCATTGTGAATTTACAAAACATGCATATCATCATAAAAGGTGCCCAAATATCTCTTTTCCACCAAACCCTGCAACTATGAAAGAGTATTGTCACTTTCATTTGGTGCACTTTCCCCCCAACCCACCCAATCATTAATATCCTATATCAATATAATGAATTTATTATCATTCATGAGAGAACATAGGAAACCTCACTCATAAAACAAAACTACTCCAAAGCAGAGTTAAGAACGCAGTTGAAGATCATAAATGTGAAGCAGCATGAATCTATTCATAGTCATAATCTATATTTGTACTTGAGTTATAACTTCCATAACAGCCCATATTCAAGGCATTTGGACTGATATACAGGACTAAATTGAGCCTGAAATATGGTAGAATAATAGACATAATATAGTCGAAGTGAGACAAGGTAGATTCCAAAATGAGTAAAATACAAGTGAACAAATAGGAGTCAAGAAAAAAATGAATGTTGTAGATGAAGTTGATAGACAGTAACTTTGATTGTAGGGGGAGAGGAAGCTACAGAGCCAGGTAAAATTGATATATTATAGATGGTGTATTTCTGCCAGATGCTAGGGTGCAGATCCATGGCTATAGGAGAGAATGAGTGAAGCAGAGAAAGAGATCTCTGAATGAGGAGACCAAGGGGAAAAAAGGCATGATGGATCAGATTAAGTTACCCAGATCCAAGTGGAAGGGGAGGCCCTATGGTAGGTACACACCTTCTCAATAAAGGAAATAAGAAGTCTATACATGACCATGAAAATTGTGATGGGAAGTGGTGCACTTCTCAAAAGAGCATAGGGATTTACATGACATGGTGAGAGGGGCTGGAAAGTGGTGCATAATTCAAGACAGCACAGGGATTTACATGCAATGTGAAGAGGCGCTGGAAAGTGGAACACAGTTCAGGGAGTATAGGGATTTACAAGAGAGGGATGAGGGACTGAAAAGTGCACTACTCAAGAGAGCATGGGGATTTACATGAGATGGAAAGAAAGGCTGGAAAGTGGTGCACACCACAAGTGAGTACAGGAAATTACATGAGATGAAAAGAGGGGATGGAAAGTGGAGCACGACTCAGGAGCACAGGGATTTATATATAATGGGAAGAGGGGCACACCTCAAGAGCACAGGAATTTACAGTAGATAGGTAGAGGGGCTAGAAAGTGGTGCACATCATAAGAGAGCACAAGGACTTACATAAAATTGGAAGAGGGACTGGAAGGTGGTGAACACTTTAAGAGCACAGGGAATAACATGAGATGGGAAAAGGGCCTGGAAATTGGTGCACACCCCAAGAGCACAGAGATTTACATTAGATGGGAAGAGGGACTGGAAAGCGGTGCACACTTCAAGAGCAGAGGACTTTATATGAGATGGGAGAAGGGGCTGGAAAGTGTTACACAAATCAAGAGAGCACAGGGATTTACATCAGATGGGAAGATAGACTGTTAAATGGTGCACAGCTCAGGAGAACACAGGAATTTACATGTGATTGGAAGAGGTGCAAGGAAGTGGAGCACACCTCAAGAGAACAGGGATTTACATAAAATGGGAAGAGGGGCTGGAAATGGCTGACTCTTCAAGAAAGTACACTGACTTATATTAGATGGAAAGAGGGCTGGAAAGTGGTGCACAACTCAAGAAGCACAGGAATTTACAGGAGATGGAAGAAGGCCAGGAAAGTACACATGTCAAGAGTATAGTGATTTCCACAAAATGGAAAGAGGGGCAAGAATGTGGTAAACACATGAGAGTGCAGTGATTTGCATCAAATAGAAAGAGGGGCTTGAAAGTGGTGCACACCTCAAGAGAGCACTGGGACTTATGTGAGAAAGAAAAAGGGGCCAGAAAGCAGTCCACACCTCAACAGAGCACAGGGATTTACACAGAAGGAAAAAGGGGCTACAAAGTGGTACACACTTCAAGATGCACAGGAATTTACATGAGATGGGAAGAAGAGCTCAAAAATGGTGTACATTTCAAGAGACCATAAGAATTTACATGAGATGGGAAGAGGAACTAGAACGTGGTGTAAACCTCAAGAGCACAGGGATTTACATGAGATAAGAGGGTCTGGAAAGGGCTGGACACCTCAAGAAAGCACAGTGATTTACATGAGATGGGAAGAGGGGCAGTGATTTACATGAGATGGGAAGAGGGGCTGGAAAGTGGTGGACACCTCAAGATACAGGGAATTTCATGAGAAGCGAAGAGGTGCTGGAAAGTGATGCACACCTGAAGAGAGCACAGGGATTTACATGAATTGGCAAGAGGGGCTTGAAAGTGGTGGACACCTCAAGAGAACACATGGATTTACATGAGAAGGGAAGAGAGGCTGGAAAATTGCACACATCAAGAACACAGGGATTTACAGGTGATAGTCTGCAAATGGTAACAGGGAGCCAGAACCAAGGCAATTTTTTCCCCAGTCCTACAACCAGGCATGTGAGTGAATGAACAGCTCTGGCTGGTTGTATGCAGGCCAGGGGTCTTCAGAAAGGAAACCTAAGTTTCTCTCTAGGTCAGGATGTGACAGGGATCACATCAGATCAGAGAAGGGCTAAGGATACAGAGAAGGCTGTTAATTACAGACTGAGGAATTATTAAGATGGAAGGGTTTTAGAAGGGATTAAAAAAAGTGGAAACCAGTGGTGTTCAGGATATTTAGAGGAGTTTGAAGATAATACTGGACAATATAAATGCAAGTGCTGTTCTCACTTAATTCTATCCCTTTTCCTTACAAGAGTCCTTCAAATATTTTTGATAGTTTATAATCTCCCTTTTGTTATTTGGGCATAACATATTCCTCTCAGTTTTATTTATTTAAATGAACTCATACCCTTCTTGGATTTTTTATTTGCCAAAATTTTCCCCACTGTGTTTGCTCTTCAGTTTCACGGATGTTTTATGAAGACTTGTTTGAATCCTGACCCTTCCACTTACTGCTGTGTGACAACCTACTTGATCTCAGTTGTCTCAATTCCCTCATCAGAGGATATTAATACTATCTTATAGGGTTAAAATTAATTGCATGTAATGCAAGTAGCACAATGGTTGCCACATGGCAGTCACATAGGGCATATAGTATCCATTTCAGGCAAAAATACTCCAGGTGTGGTCAGACTTTCCAAGAATAATGACACTCTGTTTCCCTTGTCTATGGTACAAACACAAATTGATATACCTTCCTAAGAACTGCCTCATCATTGTCTCATGTAAACTTCAACAATTGAGTAAGAATTATTTGGAGGCATGTATAGAGTAAGAAACCTCTAAGAAACCTCATGTCAGATGGACTTCTATGTGAAAATCACATTTTCTACACATTTAGTAAGGTTTATGATCATATTAGAAACTAAAAGCCTAAAAAATTTGATTCAATGTAAGTTAATTTAATAGCATATAATGAGGGATGGAATCTACATACCAAACAAGTAAAATGTGCAAGAATTATTCACTGAGGGAAGAAAGTATGAATCCTATTATCTGAAGATATAATGTATCTTAGAAATAAAACAACAATTGTATCAACCAGACTGGGTGATGCAGCTGATGTGTGATGAGGCATATCAGTCCCTTCCTTGCGTCATCTGCAGGGCTGGAGGACAGAAGCAAGACCATGTTGGTGGCTTAGGGGATCAACAACCTGAGTACCAGACACCTGGTGCAGCAATGCATTCCAGGTGAAGAAGGCAGCTTCTGGGGCCCCGACCATCCTGGGAACTCTACTCAATGCGCTCCCCTGACACCTTGGCAGGTCAGGAGGGCCAACTGCTTTGAGTTTTACCACCTCCTTTAACACAATCTGGCAAATTTTCAGCAATTGCTTTGGAAGATCTCAGAATCTTCCTTTGAAAGGCTGCAAATAGTGTTTAGATGGGCAACTGAATTTCCAGAATAAAAGTTTTCTCTTGGCCCAGATGAATGGCTCTTGGGATTATTCTCCCACTTTGTGATATCATATGGGTTGCTAATCCCAGAACCTCCCTAGATGTGTTTACTCACTACAACAGATGATTTTTAGCACTTCTGCAGAATGATCTCTTTATTCTGTGTCTGCTGAGTTTTATCATTTTGAACCATGGAGAAAGAAGTATATGGGAATTTTTTTTTTTTGCAGGTGCTGAAGATTACTTCAATGCTAGAATAAGGGTACAAATATGAATGTGAAACAGGTACAATTATTTGAATAAATTTCTGTATGTTCTGAGAAATTTCATGAATTTTTAATGAAAAACCTAAAACCATAAACATTTATACTATTTATGAAAATGTCTCCTTTATACTTCAAATTATTATGGGGTCTGAACAAACTCCATTAATCCATGCATTGGAAACTAAGTTTTTTCTTGGCCAGCTGCTAAAAAAAGAACAAGATTAATTGAAATTTATGAGTAAATATGCTCAAATTCAAATAGCAAAACAAAATTTTTTAAAAACTAACTTATAAACTACTTATAAGACTGAAAAAAAATAAAAGCCAGAAATTCCCAAATTTAGAAATGAAAAAGGTTATCATTGCAGACCCTCCAGATATTAAGAAATTAATTAGGATGTTCCCTTTTAACCAGCTGAATTGTAAGTTTTTCATCAGTCAACTGCCTGTCCTGCAGCCTACATAAGCCTTTTATGCTTGATGTTACACTTGACAGGTTATTTACATATTAGGTAAACCTAAAGAGAGAAGAGGGCTTTTTTGCCTCTCACAAAAACAAAGTTGAATGTTTTAGAAAGTCTCTAGGTAACAATATCATGGTAGAGAAAAAAGTTCCAAAGTTCCACTCACTTACAGAAATAAGCACACACTGGCAGAAAAAACTTCCTCAGAATCCTGGAAAACAGTCAAAGTGTACAGCAACTAAACAAATGCAGACTGAGAAAAAGAAATAAAATAAATATATAAAAATAATAGGAAAATTTATCTGGGAAGATGGCAGACTGGAAAGACACAGGATTCTCTACTCTCCCAGAAAAACAGCTAGAGGACACACAACAATGTTGGAGAAAAGCATCTTGTAGGATTTAGGACACCAGAGGAAAGCTGTACGCTACCAGAAAAGAGGGACAAAGGAAAAGAACTGTAATAGCAAAATTAGTTAAAAGCCATGCCTACTACTGCTGACAGCCTCCCCCCAACTAAAGACACTTCTGAACCTCAGGCCTCTAGGACAGAGGCTACAGAGGGGACCCCAGGGATCCATCTCACAAGGAAAAGGGAGAGAGAGGGGGCACAGCCTAAGGCTGAATCCGCTTTTGACCCACAGATTTGGTCTGCTGTATCACAGGAGTCTACCACCTGAGAGGAGCTGTGCTATTGCTTGCCTTGGCAGCCAGCAGAAAACTAAAAGGCTCCAATCTTCTCAGTCTCACACTCTACGGACCAGAATTGTTTTTTGAAGCTTCAGAGAGAGTGGAATTATTTCCTGCTGGGTAAAAGGAGGAGGTGGGCAGAAAAGACTACACTATCTCTGAGAAAGTTTGAATTACAAGTTTCTTAGCATCCAGGCAGGTGTGTTGCACTGGAACACTGGAACAATACCCTGATCAGGTATTGAACTGAGAGGCCTGCCAAAGGGTGCTATCTACTGGCAGACCAAGGAACTGCATGTGAGGAAATTGAAATAAGGGAGGCTTTTCAGCCTTTACAACCTTTCTAGAAAGGGCCTAGGAAGCAAGAATGCACGCCTAGAGCCCAGCTTAGCAACTAACAGAGAAAATCTTAACAATCCAGGTTGAACCAAGAATCAAAGAAGCAGTAACACATAAGCTCCTGCCACTAAATCCCTACAAAAGAGAAATTGAACATCAGAGTAAACTACCATCCTAATCTATAGAATAGCAAAAAATTATGAGCCATAGTAAGAAAATGGAAAAACATGGCCCCAAAAACAGAATATATCAAAACCCGAGAAGAGACACAGTATGTAAGATGTCTAATTAACAAGATACACAAAAATTTCCAAAATAAAATTAATGAGATAAAAGACTATATGCCTAAAGAGATAAATGACATCAAGAAGACATTAAGGGGGCACAAAGAATTTTAAATCCTGAATAGAAATTTAGAGCTCCCAGAAATGAAAGACACAATAAGTGTCTTTGAGAGGCATACATGAGAGGCATAAAATAGCAGATGTATATGATGTTATATATGTTTATTTTGTAAGTTTGCAATCTTTACTATACAATTAATGTTTATGTGTGTTCATGAATGAATGATATACTTCAATAAAAATAAAAATCAGATGTTAATTGATAAAACTCAAACAAAAATCAACACAGAAGAGTTGAGATTGCAGAGAAAAAGAACACAGAGAGAAAAGAATGGAAAAAATTGAGTAGAGGCCCAGGGAGCTATATGGCAACATCAAAAGCAACAACTTATGTGTTGTGAGAGTTCTTAAAGGAGAATAGAAGGGGAAAGGGGTAGAAAGTGCATATGAGGAAATAATAGCAGAAAACTTCCCAATTCACACAAAAGAGATGAACTTAGATGTCCAAGAAGCACACCATACCCTAATTATAATAAAACAAAAGGCCTATTCAAGACACAGTCTACTCAGAATGTCAAATGTCAAAAATAAAGAGAAAATTCTAAGCGCAAAAGAGCAAAGCTTCATAAAGAAGGAACACCCAGTAAGACTTAGTGTTGATTTCTCATCAGAAACCACAGAAGTGAGAAGACAGTGGTATTATTTATTGATCATACTGAAAGAGAAAAACTGCCAGCTGAAAATTCATTATCCAGCAAAACTGACCTTTAATATGAAGGAAAGTATAAATGTTCACAAACAGAAACGAAGAGAGTTCGTAAAAAATGAATCCACATTTGCAGGAAATATTAAAGGAAATCTTAGTGACAAAGAAAAAGGAGAGAGAGGCTTGGAGGAGAGTATAGAAGAGAGAATAGCAGAAAGTGTACCCAAAAGAGTAAAAAGACAAAAGGAAGTAACATATGACACACGAAAACCAAAGAAATAAAATGGTGTAAGCAAATAATGTATTTACTGTACTATCAATGAATGTGAATGTATTAAACTCACCAACCAAAAGACATAGGCTGACAGACTGGATAAAACACATAAGCCATCCATTTGCTGCTTCCTAGAGACTAACCTCAGACCCAAGGATACAAACTGGCTGAAAGGAAAAGGCTGAAAAAAAAGATACTCTATGCAAACAATGAGCAAAAGACCAAGGCAGTTATATCAGACAACACAAATCTTAAACGAAAAAATTTATAAGAGATACAGAAGGCAATTGTATATTAATAAAAGGACCAATCTATCAGGAAGATATAAGTCATAAATATATATGCACCTAACCACAGAGCCCCAAAATACGTGAGACAGTCTCTGGGAAAACTGAAGGAAGAAATAGGTATCTTTACAATAGTCATTGGAGACTTCAATACCCAAATCACATCATTAAATAGAACTAGACAGAAGATCAACAAGGAAACAGAGAACTTGAACAATATGATGAATGAGTTAGACCTAACAAAAATAAACAAAAATCTTATATATCATGACCAAGTCTTGTTCAACACAAGAAAATAAATCAACATAATACACCATATTAACAAATTGAGGTGAAAAACCTTTAAGTTTGTTTCAGTCAATGCAGAAAAAACATTTGACAAAATCCAGCATCCTTTTTTAATAAAATCACATCAAAAGATAGGAATGAAAAGAAAATTCCTCAATATGATATACGGTATATATGAAAAACTTATGGCCAACATCATTCTCAGTGGGAAGACTGAAAGCTTTCCCTCTAAGATCAGGGGCAAGAACCAAAATGATTTAGATTCTGTGCACTACCAATCAAAATTCCAACAGTCTACCGCACAGAAATAGAAAAGCAATTTCCAAATTCATTTGAAGGGAAAGAACACCCAAATAGTCAAAAGAATTCTAAAAAAGAAGAGTGACATGGGAGGAATTTCATTGTCTGACCTTGAAATGTATTACAAAGATACAGTGGTCAAATCAGCATGGCAGAGCAGATGTCGTTCAGGGGTTGAGCATGTACCTGGTCCTGGGTTTGATCCCTCATACTTCTATAAAACAAAAAAGCAAACAAAAAAATCTCAGCACGGTACTGGCATAAAAACCTCAGCAAGGTACTGGCACATCATTCAGTATAACAGAATTGAGTCCAAAAATAAACCCTCACCACTACAGTCAACTGATTTTCTTTTTAGATTTATTTATTTAGTTAGTTAGTTATTTCTCTCCCACCCCACCCCCCACCCCGTCATCTGCTATCTATGTCCATTTGCCGTGTGTGTTCTTTTTCATCTACTTGCATTCTTGCTAGTGGCACTGGGAATGTGTATCTCCTTTTTTTTTTTTTTTTTTTTTTTTTTTTTTTAAAGATTTATTTATTTATTTAATTTCCCCCCCTCCCCTGGTTGTCTGTACTTGGTGTCTTTTTGCTGCGTCTTGTTTCTTTGTCCGCTTCTGTTGTCGTCAGTGGCACGGGAAGTGTGGGCGGCGCCATTTCTGGGCAGGCTGCTCTTTCTTTTCACGCTGGGCGGCCCTCCCCACGGGCGCACTCCCTGCGCGTGGGGCCTCCCCACGCGGGGGTCACCCCTGCGTGGCACGGCACTCCCTGCACGCATCAGCACCGCGCATGGCCAGCTCCACACGGGTCAAGGAGGCCCGGGGTTTGAACCGCGGACCTCCCATATGGTAGACGGACGCCCTAACCACTGGGCCAAAGTCCGTTTCCCTGTATCTCCTTTTTGTTGCATCATCTTACTGCATCAGCTCTCCACATGTGCAGTGCTACTCCTGGCCAGGCTGTGCTTTCATCACATGGGGTGGTTCTCCTTCCAGGGGCACACTCCTTGAGGGTGGGGTTTCCTTATGCAGGGGACACCCCTGAAAGGTATGGCACTCCTTGTGTGCATCAGCTCTGCTCATGGGCCAGCTCACCACATGAGTCAGGAGGCCTTGGGTTTGAACCCTGGGCCTTCCATATGGTAGCAGATGCTCTATCAGCTGAGCCAAATCCACTTCCCTGAACTGAGTTTTGACAAACCTACCAAGTCCATGTTAATGGGACAAAATGGTGCTGGGCAAACTGGACCAAAAAAATGAAAGAGGACATTTATCTCACTCCCTACTTAAGAATCAACTCAATATGGATTAAAGACCTAAAATATAAAACCGGGACTGTAAAACTACCAGAAGAAAATGTTGGGAACTTTCTTAAAAACCTTGTGGGAGGTGAATGTTTCTTGGACGTTATACCCCAAGCCTGCATAACAAAAGAAAGAAGGAAAGAAATTGCGCCTTCTCAAAATTAAACAATTTTGCACCTCATAGAACGTTGTCAAAAGGGTGAAAAGGCAGCTGCCTCAATGGGAGCAAATAACTGGAACATCACATGTCCAGTAAGGGTTTAATACCCATGATAAATAAAGAGATGCTACAACTCAACAATGAAAAGACAAGTGACCTGATTGAAAAATGGGCAAAAGATTTGAATAGACATTTGTAGAAAGAAATATAAATGGCAAAAAAAAAAACCACATAAAGAAATGGGAATTGCAAATCAAAACTACAAAAAGAAATAATTTCATCCTGTCAGAATGGCCAGTACTGAAATGACAGAGAGCTACTAAGTGTTGGAAAGGATGTGGAGATAAGAACACTTATTCTCTGTTGGTTGGAATGCAGAGGTACAGCCACTGTGGATGACTGTTTGACAGTCCCTAAACAAGGAAAAGATAGATTTGTGACTTGCAATACTGGTTTTTTTCCCCATAAGAACTGAGAGCAGTGACACAAACAGACATGTGCACACCAATGTTCATAGTGGCATTATTCATGATAGCCAAAAGTTGGAAATAATCCAGCTGAATGGAAAAACAAACTATGATGTTTTCACGGGATGATTATTCAGCTTAAGAAGAAATGAATTCATAAAGCATATGGGACCATGATTGAACCTGGAGGACATTATTTTGAGTCAAGCCAGCCTTACACAAAAGGACAAATACTGTATGACTGCGCTATATGAACTGTTTATTGTGTAACATAGTGTATGGTACCATTTATATAAAATGTAAATATAAATCAATTTATAAAGATGAAATTGGATGAGAGGTTATATAGGGCTGGGAAAAGCATGCTAAGGAGTGTGGAATTTTTCTTTTTGGAGTAATGAAATGGTCTAAATTGTGATAAATGCACATTGTGATTACACTAAAAGCCACTGATTACACACTTTGAACAGATCTTATGGTATGTGAATATATCTCAAACTGCTGAATAAATTTTTTAAAAAATGATGGTAAAGGCTCATGGCAATTTTACTGGGATTAGTGTCCTTCCCCACCTTGGCACAATGGAAGCTCAGTCTTCTACTAAGTGCTTCAAGTTCTGGATTCTGAAAGGAACAGAGACCACCTTATTTACGGATTAGGGAGTGTGTATTTATCAAAACGTTTCTGGTGGCAGCCTGAAGGGCTCATCCAGGATGCTTATCTCTGTCTCACCTGTCCCAGAATTCAGCATAAAATGAGAAGGGAAGAAGCGACAGGTGTATCTGCTAAAACCCTGTAAGAAAATAATCTAACTATAGCAGCCTAAAGCAAAAGATTACCCACTGGAATATATAATAAATGCTTGGAACTTAGAAGGAAAGGATATATTTGAAGAATAACTAAGCAAAGTGAGGCATCTGGAATGCTTGCATATACAAGGGAATTTATAAGGCCATATGTTTGCCTTATAAATCTGAATGGGACAAGATGTATGGAAAGACCTGAGAGGAACCTAAGCTTTCATCTCAGACTGTTCTACAGGCCCAGTGCAAGGCCAACTGTGTGCTAAAGGAAAGCCCTAGCACACAGTCAATTTGAAAAATCTGGTAGAAATGTGCTTTTCTGTCTATTTTTGTTTCACCCTGTCATTCAGGGAAATCTCTGTCCTAACAGCAGCTGAATAAAAGCTAAGGAACAGAGCCTTCAATGACTACATATGCATTAAGAAAATCAGACTTTGCATAGTACTTTGGAAAAATCATTTAACAAACTACTTCAGTCTTCAAAAATAAGAAAGAATAAAACAAAACTGCAAACTTTCATGGAAAGGGAAGTATCTGACTTAGAGTTTACATATCAAAATTTTCAAATTTTCAGATTTCAACAAAAAATCACTTGGCTAATCTTTTAATATAGATTTGATTCTATCTGCTAATATTTTGTTATTAACTTTGGAGTTTATATTCGCAGGAATTACTGGGCTATAATTTTTCTTTTCTGATGTTTGATTTTGGTATTGCTGCAGTGCTGGTATCAAAAATTTGGGGGGTAGAAGGAAAGATAGATAAGTTTAACTTCAAAATAAAAAAATGTGCATCAAAGACATTATCAAGAAAGTGAAAAGACCAAGACAGAATGGGAGAAAATAGTTGCAGATCATATATGTGATAAGGGATTAATATCCAAAACATGTAAAGAACTCCTAAAATGCACCAACTAGAAGACAATTTGAAAATTGGATAAGGACTTGAATAGAAATTTTTCCAAATATGGCCAATAAACATGTGAAAAGATGCTCAACCACATTAGCTATTAAGAAAAGCAAACCCAAACTATAATGAGACAACATGGGTAAAACTACTATTTTTAAAACTGACAATGACAAATGTTGGCGAATTTGCGACATGCTTGGAACAATTGTGCACTGATGGCAGGAATGTAAAATGGTGAAACCACTGTGGAAAACAAATTGGTAGTCTCTCAAAATTTAAGAAGAGGATTTTCATGTGGCCTAGGGATCCCACATCTAGATCAATATCCCAAAGAATTGAAAACAGGGACTCAAAAAGATTGAGAATGTTCATAGTAGCATCAATGTCAATGTTCATTGGAACATTATTCACAATAGTCAAAGGGTGGAAATAATCCAAATGTACATCAAAAGAAGAATGAATAAATAATATATGGTACATACATACAAAGGAAAATTACTTAGCTATAAAAATGAATGAAATTTTGGTATGTACTATAACACAAAGGAACTCTGAAAACATCATGCTGAGTGAAATAAGCCAGACACAAAAGGACAAGTATTACATGTTCTCATAAGTAGGAAATAATTAGAATATGTAAATTCATAGTCAGAAGCTAAAACATAGGTTACAAGGGGCTGGGATCAGGAGTAAAAGGAAAATTAATGCTTTATGATCATTGAGATTCTGTTTTGGGTGATTAAAATTTTGGTAATGATGTCAACAGCATAAAATTATAATACCACATTCAAAATGCCAACAATTAAATCCACTCAATTTTACCCTTTAAATAGTTAAAATGGCATATTTTGTTAAGACTATCATGATAAAAAATGTCTCTTAAAAAACGAGGTGATTGTAAAAGAAAAAAAAAGGATAAAAATATGACATAGCTCTATGCACATGTGTCTAATAACTTGAAATAATAAGAACTATTTCCCCCAAACCATGAATTACAATAATTCACTTCTGGAACTCATTATTGTTCAGTGAAATAAGAGTGATAACTATTTAAAGTTAAATATGTATTGCTTTGAAGGTTCTGAAAAAGTTCCAGAGAATTTTGATGGTTTCTCTCCCTGCTTTCTCTTCTAAATTCCAAGAGCCTGGGGTGAAAAGTTCTCATTCAAACATAAACATTAACATAGACAACATGCAACTGTATCCTTCAGCTGCAACATATATACACACTGCTCCATGCCATTTTTCACATCAGAAGGAATGAGGGTTTGCTTGTCAGGGAGGGAGGAGGTGTTATAAAATAGGCCAAGGAAGTCTCATTATCCTTTGAGCTTTTTGGTCCACTGAAGTGGGTGTGAGTTATGAGATAGTTTATCAGCTGAAGCATGGACAGCAGCAGCCAGCTAGAAGGAGGCCTGAAAAAGCCAGAAAAAAAGATCTCAACTAGGACGGGGTTACTCTCTCACCTCAGAAAGAGGGCCTGCCAGATTCAGGAACTAATGTTCCCAGTTTCTTTGTATTATCCTCAGGCAGGATCTGCTTTCTTGTCATCAAGCACTGAGCATTTACTCATCATTTATGAGATAGAAAGCTTAATAGTTAGCAGCAGCTGAGCAAATATTTGGTATTCCTCATTTCCCAAGATAAACCAAGGCTACCTTGTCTAGACTCCATGCTCCTGCTGGTGACAACTACCTTCCCAACTACCAATGGTTTGGATGGAAGGAGGCCTGGCTAAGGAGAGAGGTGCTAAGTGCAAGTCAGATCCAGTATTGCATCTCACCTGGAAAGTGAAATCTACATACAAGTGGCCTTGTTCACCCCTACACCCTCTTCCTCTTATATAGACCATAGGGAAAGGAAGCTGAGAAAGTTCTTATCTTTTATCCCTAACTGAAAACTCAAATTCCTGATGTTCCCTAAAAGCCCTCACTTGGTCTAGAGATATTTACCTTGAACTCTCCAATTTCAGGTGCAAAGTGTACACACCCCCAAGAAGAAGAAATATGATATGTAGATGCCATTTTGCTTTTAATGCAGAAAATGGAAGTGGAAATTAGGTATGTCAGGAAGCCAGGCTGGGAGTGGATGTGGCTCAAGTGACTGGGCTCCCACCTACTATATGAGGTGTCCCAGGTTTGATTCCCAGGGCCCCCCAGTGAAGGTGAGCTTGCACATGCTGTAGAGAGCTGGACTGCACTGTTTTAAGCTGTCCCGTGCCGCAGGGAGATGGCTGTGCTGAGGAACAGCAATGAGAGAAGAGGCAAACTGGTAGCTCTAGTGATTGAGCTACCTGGGATTGATCCCTGATGCCTTCTAAAGAGAAAGACGAGAAGACAAGCAGACACAGAAGAAAGCACAGGGAATGGACAGAGAGAGCAGACAGCAAGTGCAAGTGGCAAGGGGGCAGGGTGCAGAGGGGGAAATAAATAAAATAAACCTTAAAAAATATATATACTTTTGTAAAAGAATGAAATTGGAGCCCTACCTTATACTATATTCAAAAATTAATGCATAATGGATCAAAGATTTAAGTAGAAGACTAATAAATATAATAAGACATATAAAAACTAAAACTATAATACTCCTAGAAGAATACAAAGGGAAACATATCTAGGACCTTGTGCTAGACAATAGATTCTTAGACTTTATGCCAGAAGCATATGTAAATCGAACCTTATCAAAATTTTTAAAAACAACAGATCAAAGAACATTAGGTAGTGAAGAAACAATCTAAGAATTGGAAAAAATAGTAGGTACTTACATAATCTGGTAAGGTTTCAATACCCAGACTCTATATAAAAATACCTATAACTCTACCTTGGGAAGCTAGAAAAAAGAGAAAAGTAAACAGAAAGCAAGTAGAAATAACTGAAATGGAAAACAGGCAAACAGAAAACTGGATAAGCCAAAAATGTTGGTTCTTAAAAATATAAATGTTGATTACATAGCTATGACAACAAGAATTCACTTACATTCCACATAAATAAATATGCTTTGGGTACAATTTTTCACCATATTATCACCCCACTATCAACACCCTGTAGTAGTTACATACCTGTGGTATAGATCCTGAAAGAACTTTCTTGTACTTGCATTATTAACCACAGTCCTCAGCCACCTCAGCATTCAATGTGGTACACATTTCCCATTTTGTTCTCTAGTTTTCCTTCTAGAAACATGGATGACCTAAAACTTCCCCTTTTAACCACATTCACACTCACATTTCAGTGTTGTTAATTAAACTCACATCACTATGCTAACATCACCTGTATATATTTCCAAACTATTAAAATCAACCTAATTTTAAATTCTGCAGATTAAGCATTAGTTCACCAATCTCTATTCCCCTTCTATCTCCTGGTAACCTATTTTCCATTTTCTCTTGATAGGGGTCCCATATAGTAGCTAACAAAATATTAAACTTTCATCCTAGTTAAGTCCTGCTACTTTCTCAAACAAAATGGCAAAAATCTCTGGAATAGAAAAGCTGTGCCTAATGAAAAACAGGCCAATATGTCAAGCCCTTGATCATAATGCTTGTACTTCTGAAGCTTATTCTTTCTAAAATCAAACAGACTAATTTTATAATGCCTAAAAGTCATCTCCTTAAAACCATCTTGTTAATCAAATGAAGCCTCTAAGCCAAACTCTGCAAACTCATTACCCTACCACCAAAAATCGGGCATGACTCCTGGGAATAATCCTCCCTGGCATGGAGGAATCCTACAACATTAATCAGCAATGCATTTGGATAAAGACCTTGACTGAAACGTGGAAATAGTAAATAAAATAGAGTTTTTTGCCTAAGATATTTCACAGTGAATTGGGAGGTCATTCTGGAGGTTACATATACACAGGTTTCAGGTAGATTTCACAAACTGCACAGGAGACAAAACCTCAAATGAAAGTTCTATGAGCTCTAGGGACAAGTGGACACCATACAAGAAGGACAGAACATCATGAAATCATTATATCCTCAGTGGGCTATATTTGGGAATATATGAACATCTATTTCTCAAATATAATAGTTATAATCATTTATAATTCCCCTACTCATGATTATTTTACTCCTTTTATTTAAACCTATAATATTTCAATATACCTGTTCAACTTATCACTCAGAGTCTTAAATCTTTGGATTGTTCAATATCTTTTGAACCCTGAATCCCAGCTGAGTTGTGGGCAACTCCTATTCCTGCCCTGGACAACTAACAAAAGGATGATGTTGGACAAGTCCCATCCCCCCCCAAAAAAGAGTATCTAGAACGGAAAGCAAAACAGTTCTTCTCTTTGCCCCATAATATTTAAGTTCCCTCTCAGCCTACAGTAGTCAGAGCAGACACCACCCCAAATTTCTCAAGATTAAGGAATGTACAAACATAAGGGGGAGTACAGCTACAGACAAAATTAGTGTTACTGTTATTTTAGTTATCAAGATTGATATAAAGAGTGATTGCCAGGGATTGAGAAGGGAGGGAGTTGGATGAATACATGAAACACAGGGCATGTTTAGGGCAGAGAAACTTCTCTGTATGATACTGTGATGATGAATATATGACATTAAACATTTGCCAAAACCTTTAAAAATGTACAATATGAAGTGTAAACCATAATGTAAATACCAGGCCATCAATTATAACAAATGTACAACACTAATGTAAGACATTAATAATGAGAAAACTGTATTGTGTTTTATATGGGAACTCCTAAACTTTTGGTGTAATTTTTCTGCACTCTAAAACTTTTCTAAAAATAAAATGTATTATTATTATAAAAAATGAATTACCCCTAGTTGCATGGGGAAAATACAATTAATGTAACCTATGGACTGCAGTTAACAACAATATTGCAATATTCTTGCATCAAATTCAAAGAAATACTGTTTTAATAATGGGATATGGAAAAGATATACCTATTATATACTATAAATGATAATTAGTGGTAATAGTCCAATGTTATCTTAAAATATGTAACAAATGTTCCACAGTGATGTGTGGGTGGAGGCAGGTTGTATGGGAATGCTGCACATTTGCATGATAGTTTTCTGTTTACAATTTCCCTAATAAAAAATAAAAATAATAAGAGTGGGGAATGGTCAAAATAATGGAATTAGGAAAAACAGAATTTAAAAAATCTTTATATTAACAAGTTAATTTAACTGGATACATTCTTTAGGTACTAGGAGTTGAACCCATGAGAAGCAGTTTGTGGTAAGTTGTCCTGCGCCGCAAGGAGATGTCCCCGCTGAGGAAAGACAACGAGATGCAGCAAACCAGGTGGTGCTAGTGATTGAATGCCTTTCTCCCATGTCAGGGGTCCTGGGATTGATTCCTGATGCCTTCTAAAGAGAAAGACAAGAAGAGAAGACAAGCAGGCAGAGAAGAAGGCACAGGAAATTGACAGAGAGAGCAGATGAGTGCAGGTGGCAAGGGGGAAAGGTGCGGAGGGGGACATAAATAAAATAAACCTTGAAAAAAAAAAGCCAGTCTGATAGGATACGGTACTCTCTTATACTCCCAAACACAGGACCACAAGACCTAAAGTCCTAACAAGCAAAGGATGATGTCGGAAGGATTGTTGCTTATTGCTTTAATGAAGCCACAAAGCTGCAATGTCACAGCAACCAATCCTCCCTCTTTCTCCACTAATCTGGATTCTTGACTGGAGTAGCTATGGGGCAGCCTAGAGGACTACAAACACTGCCAAACCATTGGAGTAGCATGGGCCACTCATCCAGAGATTTTGCCAAGCAAGTTGGTGTCATCTTCTCCATGGCAGAATTTGTACTCTTTGGCCACCAAACCTATCACCAGACCAACGGGTTCCTGCAAATCTTTAGAGACCACAATTACAGTTTGCAAGTCACATATATAAAAAGAAACAGGGCTAAAACCCAGTGCAAACTGAGGGCCTCCAGACAGAGATGAACATGGTCATCAACACCAACTATGCCCCTTATGACCAGCCATACCACAACTTCAGCCACGCCAAGGACATGCCCAAAGATTTGACAGTTAGCACAGACTCAAACTTCTCCACCAACCCAGGAAACTGCACCAAGAACTCCCACTCTTCGAACTTGGTCAAGTTGAAAATGTGGGCTCTATACTGTAGCACCTCAGGTGACGGGCAGGTTAAGCAAAGGAACTCTGGAGTGAATAGAACCTGGCATAGAGGTTCTTGGAAAAGACCAACACCCAAATTGAAACCATATCAAAAGTTTTGTGCCAGGGCCAGAGACACAATACGTATTCCCCAATTGACCAAGTGGAGTGGATTCAAATCCCTAAGAAAACCAAGCAGGTGCACAAGGCAGTTCAGGTGCCCTCTATGGTAATGAGGCAGGAAGTTGGGGTACAGGCCTATCTTCAGTCTCTAACTTCTGCACCCAAAATGTGTGCATCCAAACAGCAGGGAACACAAAATATGGATGTTGGGCAGGCTGTAATGGAGCAATGGGCACAGGAAAAAGACTGTAGGGAAAAAGAACCTTTCCAAGACAAAGATCAGGTGATGCTACATGTTGGTAATGAGATGGACGATGAAGAAGATGAAGAGGAAGAAAATACAGAGCCAGAATATGGCTTTTTTGGATTGTGGGAGCTCCTCTGGACCTGTCTACAGGCACTAGAGACATATTTGAAATTTAATAAATGAATGTTCTCTGGACTCGGTTAACCCTTACTGTCATTAGGCACTACACTAATGCCAGGGCTGCTACTCAGAAATTCAGGTGATACCATGTTAGAGGGGAAAAAAAACTGGCTAAATAAGTGACTTTGATTCACATTTGTTATCAAAGAGGTGGAGCCAGACTCTATATAGCCAAACTCTAAATTTCTTAAAACATCTCAATGAAACCATATCAATTTTTTTATTTTTTTATTTTCAGGAACTTCTCTAATTATGTCAAGAGAAGACACAGTGTAACTCGGGAGATATAAATGCTCTGATTTTTGCATAACTTTCTTCTCCATGAGCCTTTGTTTTTTCACCTTTATATTGAAGGAGCTGGATTTAGTAATTTCTACCCACTAAGTATTAGTACTATTATCTCTTCCCTATCAATCCTTTCTGCCTTAATCACTGTCAAGAAAATCCAGTGGCAGATAAAAGACAAAGATAAAACACAAGCTCCTGAGGGGACTTGTAAATAGAGGCCTTGAAAAAAGGGAATTGGTTGAGAGTGACCCATTAGAGTAGGAGAGTTCTCAATAACAAAAAGACAAACACCACAAATAAAACATGAGTAAAGACCTGAATAGACATTTCTCTAAACTAGATAGGTAAATGGCTAATTAACTAATGTAAAGATATTCAGCATCATTGGCCATTAGGAAATGCAAGTTAAAACCAAAACTTTACATCACCAAAATGACTATTATTCAAAAATTAGAAAATAAGAGTTGGCATGAATATGGTGAACTAAGAATACTTATTCACTGTTGGTGGGAAAATGAAATGGTACAGCCACTGTGGAAAACAATTTGACAATTTAACAGAATGTTAAGATTATAATTACCATATTATCTGGGTATTCCACTTCTGGATTGGATAAGCATGTACACCAATGTTCACAGCTGTATAATACCCAATACTCAAAATGTGGAAGAAACACAAGTATCTGTCCACAGACAAATGGGTAAACATTTTATTTTACCATAAAGAAGTTCTGAAACTACAATGAGCAGGCAAAAAACTAGGTAAATGACTGAAATAAGTAGAAACAAAAGGGCAAGTATTGCATAATCTCACTTACATGACAAAAGCAGAACAAGCAGATTCATAGAGATACAAACTACACTGCAAGGTACCAATGCCAGGGTAGGAATAAGGAATTGGTAGTTAATGCTTAAAGGAAACAGATTGTTTGGGATGATGGAAAAGATTTGATAATGGATGATGGTAATAGTAGCAAAACATTGTAAATTGTATACTTTCAAGTGGCTAGAATGTGAAATGTTACATGATTTGTATGCTACCAGTTTTTAAAAATATAAAAGTAAATGTATTTTAATGTTCTAGTACTATATTTTGAAATAAATTTAAACCCCAATTACAAGTAGATAAAAATATTTTAGATGTTTAAGTCTTCTACATGGAAAAAAAATCACAACAAAATTCATTGCTGAGAAAAATCAAAGACATATATGATACTATATATGAGATACTATATATATATAGTATATATACAGTTGAGATACTATATATATAGTGTGTGTGTGTGTGTGTATATATATATACACACTAAGAATGGAAGAATTTGCATTATTAGGATGGCAGTCTTCTCCCAATTGATGTACAGTCAATGCAACTTTATTGACAAGCATAGTCTAGAACTGAAATGGAAAGGCAAAGGACCTAAATTATTCAAAGGAATACTGAAAAAGTATAAAAGTAAATTTGAAGATGTCTAAAACCAAAACCAAAATTTAATGATTAGAAAGCTATCATAATCCATAGAGTGTAGATTAGATTAACAAACAGGATAGAACTTCTTTTAAAAAAGCAAGAAACAAAGGCACATGCAAATGGTCTTCAGTTTTTAACAATAGCATGAAAGCAGTCATACAGGAAAATAAAGTTTTTCTAATGATTTGTGCTGGTGTAACTGGTATTGATACAGAACAATTTTATCATACATGCACACAAAATTTCAATTTTGATCAAAGATATAAAAACACAATCTAAAATCCATAAAGCATTTTCACCAAAACAGGAACATTTGATAGGACTAGGCAAAAAATTTTTACACAGGTCACAGAAAACAATAAGTATAAAGTGAAAAAAAAAATTGGTCTGTTTGACTTCATAAAAATAAATACTAAGAAACTGAAAATACAAGTCACAGAACAGGGGAAAATATTTGCAAAATGTCTGTCTTATAAAGAACTGGTATTTGGAATACATTTAAAAACACATAATTCAAAAATAAATAGACAAGAACCCAATTTCTAAATTGGTAAACACTTTACAGAAAACAAAGGGCCAGAGAAAAATGTTCAACATCAGGTATATTGATACCATCTCTTTTCCAATATAATACTTCATAAAAATCCACTATAAAAGTTTTAAAAACTGGGAAAATGCCAAGTTTCAGCAAAGATGGGGAGCAAATGGAATGTAAATGATATAAACACTTCTGAGAGATTCAAGTTAAAAGAAAAAATAAAGGTGAGTACTTTATGACCCAGAAATGCAATTTCAGAGAAAGGTCAAGTATAAAAATTTTCAAAGAAGCCTTAATCACAGTGATTAAAAATTATTATCTCAATTGTCTATCAACAGGTAAATGGGTAAACAGCAGGATATTCATATAATGGAATCCTACCCTACAATAAATAAGATTGAACTAGTTTGGATTTAAATTATGTGTTACTAGTCTACCTGGTTTCAAATTCCTTTCTTTCTTAACTTCTTACAGGTTGATTCTTCATTATTCATTTTTAGAAATTATTTGTAACTGAAAATTATATTCTCTATTCTCCAGATCATCTAGAACTTATCAGAGTCTAAGCTTACCTTTATTTTTTTTTCATTATTTTCTTTTAAATGTTAAAATCCTGTCTTTAGGATAATTCACTTTTTTTAAATTCACTAACCATTTCTTCAATGTTCAATCTGTTATTAAATCTACCCACTTTCTCTTTGATTATCTATATATTTTTTAAAAATTCATTAACACAGTTAAAATATATATTTTCAAACTTGTCCCCTTTTGCTTTTATTTCCATGGCCTACTAAGCATATGTATTTTAATAGATATTATCACATGATTTGAAGTCATTGTGCATCCATATATGTCGTTTCTAGTTTGTTAATTTTTGCTAAGTTATCTAGATGTTCCTTATCATTTTCAATGAATGGTTAAGTCAAGGAATCTTCAGTAGATTCATTATAGATGGCTCTATCTGGCACTAGTTACTTCTGGTAATGCAATCCTATACTCTGGGCCAAAAACTTTTAAACTGCTTTTATAGGTCGGATTTCTCATCTGTTCAAATGGGGGTGAAAACAGTGGTTAACTCAGAACCATTTTTAGAATTAGAGGACTAAGCTTAGTTTCTGGATTCAGTCATGTATGATTACTAGCTTTTCCATTAATTACTATATTGTTTTTGGTTTCAGTCAATTTATCACATATAACTCAGAAGAGCCACTGGGGGCACTTAAGGATGGTAATGAAGTAGTGAGCAGTATGTAGAATGGGCCTTGTTGGCATCCAAAGGATGAAAATGGAAGAAGTCCTCAAAGGTTTTTGATCACGCTCTCCATTTTCAAAGTGTAAAATTCCCAAATGCATGTTGAGTATGCCTTCATCTGTCATCCCGCAAGATTTACTATGATGGGGCCTGCTTACTAGGAGGGATAATGTTTCATAGGGTGAGGTGGAAAGAAACATTTAATGTATCATCAGGTATGATAGTTGGTGCTTGTGGCAGATGCAGAGGTGAATGTTTAGATGTTGAGTACAGATAACACCTTTAGGATCAAACACCGTATTTCCTGTTTATGCTCATTTTGCAGGTATCTCACCTACCTCTGAAATGAGGGAGGAAGGGCAACTTGCTTAGTAAGAGAGTCCACAGACATAGAGGGAAGGACAGGCACATTTGTTTTCTGAGGCTGGTTGAATAGCCAGGTGTACCGTCTTCTCAAGATACTCAGATGAGTTGCTTCTATTGTTGATGTTCCTAGGGATCTGTTGAGATGTTCAGCTGATGCTTTTATGGAAAGACATCAAATATTTGCCAACACATGTTCCTGTTTGTCCCAGAAGTATCATTTTCCTATCAGTTACAGGGAAATAACATTGCCAGATAAATTTTTGGGACCTGGATTAAAAGGTACCGGATTTCTGAAACCCTCAGAAAAAAACACTGGCTACCTGAAAAACTTTGGGCAATTCCTTAAATGTCTATACATTCATATGACCAAACTAAACTGTAGCTGTTACAAGGAAGTCACTATAACATTCTCTTAGAAGCGCAGAGCAGGATTTGGCAGAGATTGATGTCACTGAAGTAGAAGACTAGGGAATTCCAGTGCTCCCTATCACTGTACAGAAAAAAAAAAAACAAAAAAAAAAAACTAATGAGATGGCAAAAGTCACCAGATGTAACCTTTAAAGAACTCTGGAATCTAGTCAGAACCACCACAGATATTAGAAAGAAAAATCCCAAACCAATAAAAAAAAGAACTAGGGAAAAAAAAGTGAAACCCAGAGCTAGCAGAGAAAGGATACTGTAAAGATTACAGCAAAAAAAAAAAAAAAAAAAGAAAATAGATAATAAAAACTAAAAGAGAGAATAAATGAAATCAAAAGCTGGCTCTTTGAAAAAGATCAAAAAAAGCAAGAAATATTTAAGCTAATTAAGAGAAAATAAGTACAACTTAATAAAATCAGGTAAGAAAGTTGTTACAATACCATGAAATTACATAATAAAAAGGACTGGAGGAATAGTTATTTCCAAAAAATTAGAAAAACTAGGTGAAATGGAAAAATTCCTGGAAACACATGAATAACCTAAACTGATTTAGAGGAAAGAAAATCTCAATTGATCTATACAAATCAAGAAATTGAATTCCCAATCAAAATCCTTCCAAAGAAAATAGCATAGAGCCACATGGTATTACTGGTGAATTCTTCCAATTTTTAAAGAAGAATTAAGCACCAAATGTCAGAAATTCTCCAGAAAAATTGAACAGAAGGAATTACTTTTTAATTCATTCTATCAGGCTAGCATTACCTTGATACCACAGACAAACACATCAAAGAAAACTTCAGACCTGTAAGAATACAGATGTAAAAATCACTGAAAATATTTAGCAGCATAATAAGAGGATTATATACCATGATCAAATGAGATTTACCCTAGAAATGCAAAGGCAGTTCAGTGTAACTAAATAAATCAATAAAATACCTGTTAATATTAATAGAAAGAAAAAACACATCACATCACATCATTTGAACCATTAAAAAGATTTGGTAAAATTAATCCAATACTCGTACGGTAAAAACACTCAAGGAAGTAGGATTAGAAGGGAACTTCCTCAAAAATAAGAAAGACATTAAAATTACAACAAAAAGCCCACAGTTAATACTAAAGTCAATGGTGAAAGATTGAAACCATTCCACTATCATGAGAAAAAAAGCAAAGATGCCCATTTTGCCGCTCTATTTAACATAGTTCTGAAAGTTCTAGCCACAGCAATTAAGGAAGGAAAGAAAGACTCTATATTGGAGACTCCATATCTATTCCCATAAATAACACTTTAAGATGGTAATGAAAAATAAATAACTTAGGAAATGGGCCCTCTAAGCATCTACTTCTTGGCACCAAGACAAGGCTAAATATAAAATGTTAAGGTAAATATTTGATTTAAAAAATGAAGATAGGATAGTCAACATTGATTAAAAGAATAGGCAAAATCCTGGAAAAGCTTATGTATATTCTTTTTCCCATTTGCTGTGAGAAGCACACCAGCTGGCTTGGGGACATGATAAGAAGAGATAAGAGGTGAATCTGCTGAGGCTGCCCAAATTACCTAAAAGACCTGAAATAGGGAAAACTGGTCTCAGAGAAGGTGGAATCAGGCAATTAACTAGGCCTTTGCAATACACCTAAGGGAGGAGGACAGTTGGACATGCTTGGCAGGCTTAGAGATCCCAGCAAGGTGGGGTACTCTCTCTCAAAAAGACTAAGAGTCATAGTTTTCCATGGTGAGTTGGTTTACCAGGGTCACAAGTGAATTTCAGAGGGGAGCTCTCATATGGGCTTCCTTCTGCCCTGGGAGAGAGGGAAGTGAGGAAGGGAGAAAGCAGAAAGGACAGATTCCTAAGCAGTTTATTCAATAGCAAGGAGGAATACTTGTTTGAGGCCTTGTCTGATCCACTTTGTTTTTGTTTGTTTTCTTGTCTTTCCTTCCTCTTTCTTCCCCCACCACCCTTTTATTTCATTTTCCTCTTTTTTCTTTTATTTTATATATATTTTCAATTAAAGTTAATTGATTACAAGGAATGTTACATTAAAAATCATTGAAAAACAAAAAAACATAGGAGGTTCCCATATAACCTACTCCCCACCCCCATCACATCATTTTTGTAAATTGTATTTTTTTTAAGATAAATACATCACACAAAAAATGTTACATTAAAAAATATAAGAAGTTCCTGTATACCCCTCCAAATCACTCATCCCACGCCAACCTCCCTCATCATTGTGGCACACTCATCACACTCAGTGAACACATTTTGGGGCACTGCTTCACTACAAAGATAATAGTTTATCCCATAGTTCACATTCTCCCCCAGTACATACAGTTGGTTATGGTAGGATATATAAAGTTCATCATCTGACCCTGCAATATCATTAAGGACAACTCAAAATCCTCAAAATGCCCCCACATCACATCTCTTCTTCGCTCTCCCTGCCCTCAGCAACTACTATGTCCACATTCTCTAAACTGATGCTAAAATTTCATCTATTACTCATCACAATAGTTTCGTAGTAGAAGGTCAGTGAGTCCACTCTAATCCATATTTTATTCCTCCATTATGTGGCCCCTGGGATAGTGATGTCCTCTCCACTTCTAGAACAAGAGGGTTCTTAGATTCCACATGAGTGATGGATGCAATTCCTCTGCTTATAGTTAAAGGCACTCTTGATTCCCTGTTGTGGTGGTTGACCATCTTCACCTCCCTGTTAGTTGACTTGTGTAAGACCAATGAACCAGAGAGTAGGAATTGCCACTCTGCTGAGGCTCAGGGCCAGCTAGCCATGAGTAGTCTAGATATTCAAGTCTCCTGAGTATGGACCATCTCTTCTACCAACCACAGGTTTGGTAAAAGTGACAGAAGATGCATGTGTAGAAAAGGCACACCTGAGTCCAACTCCATCACACTCAGGTGCACAAATTCCAAAGTAGGGCCCTCTGACATGGCACAAAGCTCCAAATCCATCTGCCATGACTATATACCCTATGGAACTCTGTAGCCTTCAGGAGAACCAGTATGTAGGGTTGTATCTACTTTGGCTTTTTCTGGGGTCCTGCTGAGGTGTGTGTAACTGTGACCCCTCTGGTGACCTCCTGATCCCTTTTGGAAGACCCTCAGCCACATCAACTCATTTGTCTTTGCCATTTCCCCCTTTTATTCAAGGTCAAAAAGCAGTTTTTAACACTTGATCCAACATGTAGACTAAGATATTCTGCGGATCTGATTGACCCTTTTATTCGAGGTCTCTTTCTAGCTGCTTCTAAAAATATGAACACTTCGTGAATTTGCATGTCATTCTTTTGTAGGGGCCACGCTAATCTTCTCTGAATCATTCCAATTTTAGTATATGTGTTGCTGAAGTGAGCTCCTCTTTTTTTCTTTTCTTTTTTCCTTTCTGTATCCCTTTTTCTATTAGGTGCTGCAGGCAGTGTTTCTTGTTTGCTGTGTTTCCTCATCCTCTATATCCTCTTTTCTGTGCATACTGATTTAGGCTACCAATGCTATCCCCTTTTCTTTACATCTATCTCTCTTCCATCTCCTGTTGTTTCTCTCATATTCCACCTCTTTTGTTCAGCCCCAATTTTTCTGACTTTTATTGCTAACACCTCTATTTGGTTTCTATCTTTCCCATAAAAGACAGAACACTCTTTATGTTATTGTCTTGTCTTTTCTCTTTTCCTTTCTCCTGACAATACTGGCCTTCTAATTGATACTATATTCTCCATGTTCAGTTTCTCATCTAATTATAGGTACTCCACTTTTTTATTTTTATAAATCTACACAGCTTACACGAGTATAATATTCATTCCCATAGGTATCACATGGTTCTTCTGCCTACACTTACTATCAATACAACTGTTATACATTTTCTTTTCTAACCTCTTTTGCATTCTCTGGCCTTAATATTTTCCTTCAAGAGAACTTAGACAACAACAAGGAAATAGAATAAGAAGACAAAGTGTCAAAGAGAAGATTTAATACACACATAAAATCAGCACCTAAATAAACCCCATGACTAGATGGAGAAGCTAATCAACTGAGAAACCCCATCAACATAAAAGGATGACCAGACAGCAATAAAAATTACAAACCATGCCAATAATCAGGAAAACATGACCCAATCCAATGAACAAACTAAAAATCAGGAAGAGGAGCAGACCATTGAACGACTAATCAAAACTCTCAAAACAAACATCATGGACCTATTTAATGAAGTGAAGCAAGAGTTTAAGAATATTATGAAAACACTTGGAAAGCATGCAGAGGAAATGGTAAACATATGCAAAAAAGATAATGGATATGATGGTGATGAAAGGCACAATCCAAGAAATCAAAATACACTCTCGGATGTGGACTTGGCTCAATGGATAGAGCATCTGCCTACCACATGGGAGGTCCATGGTTCAAACCCAGGGCCTCTTTGACCGATGTGGACTGGCCCACATGCAGTGCTGATGCACACAAGGAGTGCCATGCCACGCAGTGGCGTTTCCCATGTAGTGGAGCCCCATATGCAAGTAGTGCACCCTGTAAGGAGAGCTGCTGAGCATGATAGAATGTTCAGCCTACCTGGGAGTGGCACCACACACACACAGAGACCTGATGCAGCAAGATGATGCAACAGAAAGAGACACAGATTCCTGGTGCTGCTGACAAGAATAGAAGTGGACACAGAAGAACACACAACAAATGGACACAGAAAAGACAACTGGGACATGGGGGGAAAGGGAGAGAATTAAATAAAAATAAATCTTAAAAAAAAAATCTCAGCAAATAACAGCGGATTTGAAGAGTCAGAGGAAAGAACCAGTGATGTCGAAGACAGTATACCTGAGATCAAACAGATTGTAGAACTGATTGATAAAAAGACAGAGAAAACCTAGCAGGGACTTAGGGACCTAAATGACAACACAAAATGCACAGATATATACATTATAGGCATTCAAGAAGGAGAAAAGAAGGGAAAGGACACACAAAGGGTATTGGAGGAGATAATGTCTGGATACTTCCAAAACCTAATGAGGGAGATGGAAGTACATGTCCAGGAAGCACAACACACCCAAAAAAGCATAAATCCCAACAGGCCTACCCTAAGACATATACTTGTCAAATTACCCAATATGCTCAAGACAAAGAGAAAATACCGAAGTCAACAAAAATTTAAAAAAAAAGAGAAACATCACATACAAGGTAAGCTCAATAACATTAAGTGTTGATTTCTTATCCAAAATCATAGAAGCAAGAAGGCAGTGGTATGACATAATCAAATACTAAAGAAAAGAATTTCCAGCCAAGAATACTCTATCCAGCAAAGCTGGCATTCAAAAATGACAGACAGTTAACAATATTCACAGATAAACAGAAACTAACAAAGTATGCCAGTAAGAAACCTGTCCTTCAAGAAACACTAAAGGGAGCTCTGCAGAATGAAAGAAAAAACAGGAGAGACAGAGTTGTAGGAGAGTGTAAGAACAACTAAAAACACAAAAATAGAAAGAGAAAAAAACATATCCAAAGAAATATGGATAATATGTTACTCCCTTTAGAGTAATAATAATGACTGTCAATGGAATAAACTCATCTGTCAAGAGACACAGATTGGAAGAATGAATAAGGAAATATAACTCACCTATATGCTGTCTACAAGAAACCCATCTTAGACCCAAGGATTCAAGGAGGTTGAAAGTGAATGGCAGGTAAACAACCTTACAAGCAAACAATAAACAAAAAAGGTCCAGAGTAGCTATATTAATATCCGACAAAATATAGACTTTAAAAGAAAATCAGTCTGAGAGACAAAGATAGATACTACATATTATTGAAAGGGGTAATCTTTCAGGAAGAAAGAATGAACATAAACATTTATTCTCCTAACCATAGCACATCAAAATACATGAGGCAAACACTGGAAAAACTGAGTGGAGGAATAGATTTATAACTACAATTATAGTGGGGGAATTTAATACACCACTATCACCATTGGACAGAACATCTCAACAGAGAATCAATAAAGAAACAAAGACTTGGAATAATATATTAGAGGAGGTGGACCAAATAAACATATACAGAACATTACACCAAATACAGTAGAATATACATTCTAGTCAAGCACTCATGAATCATTCTCCAAGATGGGACACATGCTAGGCCACAGAGAAAGTCTCAAGGAAATCAGAAAGATTGAAGTCATACAAAATAATTTCTCTGACCACAATAGAGGGAAACTGGAGATCTGTAAGGACCATAGACTCAGATTAGGCACCAAGATATGGAAGCTAAGAAACACACTGTTAGACAAACAGTGGGTGAAGGAGAATATCTCAAAAGAAATCAGTAACTACCTTGAAAGTAATGAAAATCAGAAACTACCTTGAAAGTAATGAAAATCACAACACAACATATCAAAACTTATGGGATGCAGCAAAAGTTGTTCTGAGAGGAAAATTAATAGGCATAAATTCATATATCAAAACAGAAGAAGGAGCTAAAATTAAAGACCTAACTGCACACAATGGAGAAAATTATTTTTAAAAAATAGAAAAAAAAACTAACTGCAAAGGAAGAAGGAAGAAAGAAGTAACAAAGATCAGAGCAGAACTAAATGAAATAGAAAATAAGAAAGCACTAGAAATAATAAACAAAACAAAGAGCTGTTTCTTTGAGAAGATCAATAAAATTGACAAAACCTTAGCTAGACTAACAAAGAAAAAAAGTGAGATGATGCAAATACACAAAATAGGAAATGAGAATGAGGATATCACCATTGACCCAAAAGAAATAAAGACTATCATAAAAGGATACTTTGAAAACTGTATGCCAATAAGAAGGAAAATTTAGAGGAAATGGACAAATTCCTAGAAACACATAAGCAGCCTGCATTGACAAATGAAGGAATTGATGATCCCAGCAAGCCAATCACAAGTAGAGAGAGAGAAACAGTCACTAAAACCTCCCAGCTAGGAAGAGCTTTGGGCCAGATGGCTTCACAGTTGAGTTCTACTAAACATGCCAGAAAGGACTAACGCCTATGTTGTCTAAACTCTCAAAAAATGGAAATAGAAAGAACAGTGTCCAACTCAGTCTATGATGCCAACATTGCCCTAATACCAAAGCTCAACCAAGACACAAGAAAGGAAAATTGCAGTCCAACCCCTCTAAGGATCCTAGATGTGAAATCTTCAACAAAATACTTACTAATCATGTTCAACAACACATTAAATGAATTAAACTCCATGACCAAGTGGGTTTCATCCCTGTTATTCAAGGATGCTTCAGCATAAGAAAATCATTAAATGTAATGCACCACATAAATAGGAGGAAAAAAATTACATGATCATATCTACAGACCCAGAAAAAAAAACATTTTGACAAAATACAGCACCTTTTCTTGATGAAAGCACTGCGGAAGATAGGAATAGAAGGAAACTGTCTGAACATGATAAAGGGTAGATATGAAAAACCCATAGCTACCATCAATTACAATTGTAAATTCTGACATCTTTCCTCCTAAAACCAGGAACAAGAAAAAGATGCCCACTATTATACCTCCTATTTAACATTGTGTTAGAAGTGCTTGCTCATGCACTGAGGTAAGGTCAGATATAAAAGTCATTCAAATACGAAAGAACAAAGTCAAAATTTCTCTATTTGCAGATGACATGATCCTAAACCTTGAAAGCACTGAGAGATCTCCAAGAAAACTTCTAGAAATTATAAATGAGTTTAGTCATGTGTCATGTTATAAGAGCAATATGCAAAAATCACTAGCATTTCTGTACACCAGTAATGAGCAATCTGAGGAGGAAATTCAAGAAACAAATACCATTTAATGTAGTAAATAAAAAAAATCATGTACCTTGGAATAAATTTAATTAAAGACATAAAAGTCTTACGCACAAGAAGCTACACAATACTGTTAAAAGAAATCAAAGAAGACTTACATAAATGGAAGAATATTCCCTGTTCATGGATAGGAAGACTAAATATCATTAAGACATCTATCATATCCAAACTGATCTACAGATTTAATGCAATACCAATAAAAATCAACACAGCATTATTTAAAGAACCTGAAAAACTAACAATGAGATTTATTTGGAAAAGAAAGAGGCCCGAAATAGCCAAAGACATAATGAAAAAGAAAAATGAAAATGAAATTGGAGCAATTATACTACCTGTCTTTAAAATATACTACAAAGTGACAGAGGTCAAAACAGCATGGTATTGACATACTGGCCAATGGAATTAATTGAGAGTTCTAATATAGATCCTATATACACATTCATCTCATATTTGGCAATGCCACCAAGCCCACTCACCTGGGAGAGAATGACCTCATCAACAAATAGTGCGTGGAAAACTGGATATCCATATGCCAAAGAATGAAAAAGGATTACCATCACACACCTTACACAAAAATCAACTCAAGATGGATTAAAGACCTAAATATAAGAGCCAAGGCCTTAAAGATCTTTGAAAAGAATGTAGGAAAGCATCTACAGGACATTGCAATAAGAAATGGCTTCATGAACTTCACACCAAGGGCACGAAGAGCAAAAGAACAAGTAGATAAATGGAGCCACCTGAAAATTAAAGCCTTTTGCACCTCAAAGGAGTTTGTCAAGAAAGTGAAAAGGCAGTCTACCCAATGGGAGTAAATATTTGGTAACCATATACTGGTAGGAGACTAAAACCTTATATATATAAACAAACTCTATATCTCAAAAAGAAAAAGAAAAACAACTCATTTAAAAAATGGGGAAGATATTTGAACAAATGCTTCTCCAAGGAAGAGATACAAATGGCTGAAAAGCACATGAAAGGATGCTTAAAATCACTAGCCGTTAGGGAAATGCAAATCAAAGCTACAATGAAATACCATCTAACACAACTTACAATGCCGGCTATTACAAAAACCGAAAACTACAAGTGTTAGAGAGGATGTGGAGGAATGGGAACAGTCATCCACTGCTGGTGGGAATGCAGAGGGATCCAGCCATTCTGGAGGACAGTTTGGCAGTTCCTCAAAGAACTAGCTGGAGATTTACCACATGACCCAGCAATTCCACTCCTGGGTATATATCCAGAAGAACTGAAAACAAGAACACAAACTGATATGTGCACCCCAATGTTCACAGCAGCATTATTCACTATTGCCAAAATTTGAAATCAACCAAAATGCCCATCAACAGGTAAATGGATAAACAAAATGTGATATACAACTGGAATACTACTCAGCTGTAGGAAGTAATACAGTACAAAAACTTGGGATAATGTGGATGAATCTTGTGGACATTATGTTGAGTGAAGCAAGCCACGCCTTGAAGGACAAATATGACATGACCTCTCTGGTATGAAGTAAGCAAACCAAATTGTCTCAGAGAGCTAGAGACTGGAAGATAGGCTTACAGGAAATTGGGTGGGGTGGGGATTGGGGGAGAGGAAGGTTGTGAACTGATGCCTACATGGGTGAAATCTATTATAAAGTGGAGGTAAATAAAGGGAAGAGTTAAAATGGGGGCATAGGGATTCTATTGGGTGGGGCTTGGCAGGTTTGAGGGGCCTAGAGTTAGGAGAATGTGTCATATGGCCCAAGGAATTAGGGGAAAGGTGGGGGGAGCAGATGAACATGGGAGATTGTCGAGTATGTTGTTAAAATTATAATGTTGATAAAAACTCTTTAGAAAATATAAGGAAGGATTACTTGTTTAAGATACTTAATGGGGTCTTCTGGCACAGAGGTAGGCTGTTAAGGAGTTTGTGAGTGTTAATTTTGTCATAATGTGTTATGTCTTTGGGTAGGGACCCATACTATAAGTGGGAAGGTGTACTCCTATCCTGGGGAGGCCTGATCTTCTCAAACAGAGGGAAAGGTTTTTCAAGAGAAAATTGGTGGCTCCCAATGTGGGAGGACAGTCTAGTATGTCAAGCATTGCTACAATATCTGTGAATGTGGTCCCACAAGCAGTCAAGTTTGGTTGTCAATGTGGGCCCTGAGGGGAGGTTCAGAGAGGAACAGAATAGATAGAAGCAGGGACAACTTGGTGGCAATGGAAATGTTCCACAAGACTATGCAATGATGGATATAGGTATGTTAAATTTTACCAAAAGTATATAAAAGTGTATAGTCTAAAATTTAAATCATAATATAAGCCATAATATAGCTAAATTTTAGATAAGTGTACAATCTTGTAAACCAAAATGTAAGCCAAAATGGAACCATGTTTGGTAGCTACCTTTCAATATCATTACATCAGCTGCAGTAAATAAAATATGAACATGTAAACACATCATTGCTGGGGAAGGTATAAGTGTTTGATGTTGGATATATGTGAGTCTCCTATATTGTATATGTGACTGAAATTGATCTAAAACTTTTTTGAAGAAAAAATTAAAAAGAAAAAGGATGTAGACACTGAGGAAGGGATGAATGAAATTTCCTTGCCAATGTACACACAGGGCAACCCCTGTACAGTGATGAAAGGCAAAATGTCAAAAACAACGTGTTATGACATTTTTCATTTTTTAATACCTCAATTTATTTTTTACTTTAATTTAGTTTTCTGAATTAATATCTATTCCATTTCTAACCTTTAATCCTATCATTACTATTTCATTGTCCTACTAATTGAATCTGGCGATATATTAGCTTTCATTTTTGAAGAAATTTTGGACCACAGAGTGGTTGAACTATGGCAAGAGAGGAACCCTGGTGGGGGGTGCTATTGATGGTGGACACATGGTTGGGATGGAGTTCTCCAGGACATGTATATAGGGTATATAAAAATGTTCTGATATTTATTGGTAATTTTCACAGTAGAGTTACTAATACAACTGAAGGAGTACTGAGTTTCTAGCTAGGGGAGCTCTGTCACATTCCCCAATGAAACAGGAACAATGCCCCAAGTACAAGGGCAAAGACCAGTGAGGGAGGATGGTCCAGTGATGAGCCCTTGATGCTGATGACTGTGCATATGAGCCTGTGTGTCTATAATTCCAACTAGGCCTAGTGGGGCATTGAGCCTATAATTACCTCCTCAGAGCCTCATGTTGCTCAAATATGGTCACTCATTAAGCAAATTCAGCATGCAATCCATTACCTTCCCCCTAGTGTGGGACAGGACTCCTGCAGATCAACCTCCCTGGTGCTATTAATTGATTACTATTAATCACCAGCCAGTGATGCAACTAGAAAAAGATCTTGAATAAAAGGGGAAAATGGTAAAGACAAATGAATTTATATTGTTAAGATACTTCAAAAAGAGTCAGAAGGTCAACAGAGGAGTCGCACTTACGCATGTCTCAGCAGGATCCCAGAAACAGCCAAAGTAGATGCAACACCAGGTACTGGCGTTCCTGAGGGCTACAGAGAAAAATGGGTTCTACAGTGATGGTAGATGAATCTGGAGTTCAGTGTCTTGTTGGTGTGCTGTACTTTGGAATTTGTGCTCCTGAGTGTGATGAGGTTGGACTCAGATGTGACCTTTCTACACATGCCTCTTCTGTCACTTTTACTGAACTTGTGGTTAGTTCTGGTTTGGTGTATACACAAGAGATTTGAATCTCTGGACTGCATGTGCCAGCTCTACCCTGAGCCTCAATGTAGTTGCAACACCTACTCTTGGTTTTCTTGGACTTACCCAGACCAGTTAACAGGGAGGTGAAGATGGTTAACCACCACAGCAGGGAACCAAGAGTGCCTACAACTGCAAACAAGAGAATCACATCCATCAGCCTTGCGGGCTCTAAGCCCATCTTGATTTAGAGGTGGAGTGGACATAAACATCCCAGGGTCCACTGGATGGAGGAATAAAATATGGATTAGATTGGACTTACTTGTATTCTACTACAGTACTATTGTTAATGGCAGAAATTGTATCATTGACATGGAAACAGTGGCCACTGTAGTTGCTGAGCACAAGAAGAGGGAAGAAGAGTTGTGAAGTGGGGGCATTTTCTATACTTGAAGTTTCATAAATGAAATTGCATGGTCAGATACAGGACATTAGACATCCTGCCATAATCCACTGGCTGGACTAGGGGAGAGCGTATTCTACAAGTAAACTATAATCCATGTGGTGCAGCATTGCTCCAAATGTATTTACCAAATGCAATGAATGTGCCACAATGATGAAAGAGGTAGTTGATGTTGGGGGTGTGGGGGGTTGAATATATGGGAACCTCATATTTTCTAATGTAAACATTTTTTGTGATCTATATATTTTTTTAAAAATACAATTAAAAATAACTTTATAAAAAAGCGTCCCATCACAGAAGGAAATGTGACTCAAGTGATTGAGCTCCTGCCTACCACATGAGAGGTCCTGGGTTCTCTGCCTCCTGCTGCCAAAAGAGAAATGAGTGCCAGAGAGAGCACCCAGAAAATGGGCACAGACAACAGATAGCAAAAGTAAGCAGTGAGTGGGAAGAACAAATTAATAAAAGAAATCTTAAAATAGAAAGCTTTCCATCACAAATGAGAGAACTTTCCCTGGTAGTACAGCCCTCCAAGTCTTCATCCTGTAGACCACAGTTTTGTCACATTCCAGCAGCTGCCTCTATTCTGAAGACACACTCACATGCAGAAATTCGTCACAAAATCTGAGATACAGAGAGAAAGATATGGAGATACTTAATGTGCAAATAAACACAGTCATTAATGAAAGATTTCATAGAAATAAAATGCAGATGAAGAGAGAGATTGACACAGAAAATCACACCCAGAAAGAGAGAACAACATAGGCACTAGAAAATACATTTTAAAGAGAACAGCTCAATGAGACCTAGGTCATTGAGGACTTCTGGTACGTTGTTATCCACTGGTACTGATAAAAAATATTTTAAAAACAACCATCCCCTAGATTTGGGCCTAAGGGCAAACAGAAAATATAGAAATATCTACTCAAAAAGTCTACTACAATTCTGTAAGACATCTAGTGGTGTGCTTTGTCAAAATTTTTTGATTTTAAAGAAACTTCAGATTACATAAATGTTACATAAGAAATATATTGCATTCCCATATGCCCCAATTCCCCCCTCCCACACTTTCCCACATTAACAACATCCTTCATTAGTGTGGTGCACTTGTTACAATTGATGAACACATTTTGAATCATTGCCACTAACCATAGATTAAAGTTAACATTATAGCTCACACTCTGACCCACACAATTTTGTAAGTTATGACAAAATACATAAGGGCCTGTATCCATCCTTTCAACATTATGCAGGACAATTCCAATGTCCCAAAAATGCCCCCATATTACACCTACTTTTCCCTTTCCCTCTCCTCAGAACCTCCAGGGGCCACTGCCTCCATATCAATGATAAAAGTTCTTCCATTGCTAATATAACAATAAGTTTAGAGTAGAATAATAGTAAGTATACTTTCGACCACTGTTCATTCCCTAATCTTGAGGATTTGGGGATGGTGATGCCCACTATGCCTCCAATTGTGAGGGGGCGTAAATCCCATGAAACTTTGTTTGCAGTTGCAGCACATGATAACTGAAAGAATATCAAATTTTCATCCTCGGGAATTCTGTTACATTCGTTAATGGGTCAGCAAGAATGCCCCAAGTACAGGTGTGGTGTGTAGTGAAGGATTATCTGTTGATAGACCCTTGATATTGTTTACTGTACTTATCAACCTTGTCTTTTGAATTTGAAACTTATGCTAGTTAATTATGTGTTGCCTAATATTTTCCTCCAGAGGCCCTCCTTTTTGCTCAAATGTCGTCTCTTTTTAAGCCAAACTCAGCAGATAAAAACATTACTTTCCTGCCAGCATGGGATACGACTCCCAGGAATGAGCCTCCCTGGCCAAAGGGATTATTATCAAATCCCAACTAGAGAGGTGCTTTTTTTTTCCCTTAAGATTTATTTATTATTTCTCTCGCCTTCCCTTCCCAGTCCCCCCCAATGGTCTGCTCTCTGTGTCCCTTCACTGTGTCTTCTTCTGTGTCTGCTTCTATTCTTGTTAGTGGCACTGGGAATCTGTGTCTCTCTTTATTGCATCATCTTGCTGCATCAGCTCTCTGTGTGTGCAGTACCACTCCTGGGCTTTTAAACCAACACCAATACCATTTGTTATCCTTGATTCCTACCTTCCCAACCCAGGTCAGTAAGGCAGTCTCCACTCCAGATTGCAGCTTCCTCTCTGCCCATCTCAGCCAGTGGGCTTTCTTCCAAGAAGGAAAAAAGATTTGAGAATTTCTGATATTGATTCACTACCACTGAGGCTAAATACTCTCAAATATTGGGGGCACCTTGTCCACCAGTCTCCTATTTGTGGAAAAGAGATTTTCCATTTTAAGTGGTGTGCTGAGATACCCATACCAGATAATTCTCCTAAGCAGAGATTCTAAACCAAAAGAACTAAGGTGAGAGAACCTCACACTTTTGCTCCTAAGTACAATTAGTGCTCACCTTGTATACTGCATCACTCAGGAAAAAAGCCAGTCATTGTCCCCATACCAAGCTAAAGGGCCCTGGCTCAGATTTAGCCCTGATTGGAGGGAGGAGGGGAAAATGGCAGAGTTGAAGAAGCAGGAGAGTGGAAGAAGTAAAAAAGATAGGAGAAGTCCTACTATGTTACAGTAAATATCTAAACTGGATACCAGAAGCCATTCCTTCAAAAGAGACAAATTTGATTGAATTTGCTGATAAGGCAATTTAGGCCTAGAACTTTGTTTAAAAATATTGAGCAAATATAGTCAGCAGGTGGTAGAGTTTTACAGGTATGTTTGTCAGGGAAAGAGAGAAACAGTATACAAATAATGCAACTATCAACCCACTGTCTATAGTGGGCATATATAAAGCTGAAGAGCAACATGAATGGGATACTCCTGGGTGGGTGTGATGGGGGACAGAGTTCATTAAATAATACAGCCAGTCAGTATAAATAGGAATATAATCACAATGAACCCCAAATGTAGAGGGGAGACCAGTAACCAGAGTTGTTACAGTTTTTTAATTGGCCAGTATCCAACAGAAATATTACCAGGCATGCAATAGACAAAAAGCCTTACATATACAATGGAAAACAATCTGAACCACAAACTCCTCTCATAGTTGTAAGATGTCAGATTTAATGGGAAAAATCTAGAAAATAGTCATTTTAAGTATTTTCCTGTTAAAAAGGAGAAGCATGATTAAAGAAAAAAAGGGAGACACGATGACACTGTTGCATCAAATACAGTCTATTAATGTAGAGATAGATATAATTCTTTAACAAGACTGAGTTTAGAAGTACAAAATAGTTAAAAATTCACTAGAGGAAATAAACAGTAGTTTTGAAGAGAAAGAGGAACTAGCGAACTTACAAACAGATTGACATAGACTTTGCAGCCCAAATGAAAAAGGGTTGGAGAAAAACAAGAGAACCACAGAGATATGGAAAAATATCAAGCACATGCACACATGCATAATGAGGGGAGTGAGGTGAGAAGAGGCGAAAAAGGAGAAAAAGCATATTAGAAGAAGAAATAATGGCAGCACATTTGCAAATGTTTTGGAAAACAATAAAATAGATATCCAAGAAGCTCATCAAATTTGAAGCAGAATAAGTGCAAAGAGATACAAAACAGAAATGTTATTTTAAAAAAAGACTTCTGAAAGTCAAAGGCAAAAATATAATCATGATTCCTCCAAGACGAAAATGTCTCATCACTTACAAAGGAAACCCAATAAGATCAAGAGTTGACTTTTCAGCTTTCTTCTTAGACATATTCAGAGTGCTTTAAGAAAAAGTATCTCTCAACACAAATTCTGTATCCAAATGAACTCTATCCAAAATGAAGTAAAATAAAGAAATTCCCAAGTAGCCAAATGTGGGAAATTGTTGCTTACAGAAATACATTACAGGAATTTCAGATGAGGTTTTTCAGGTTGAAAGCAAAAGACCCAGACACTAATTAGAATTAGAACACTAAAAGAACACCTGTAAGACTTGTTGGAGTTAGTGCTACAACACCTTCATCTGAAAGGGTTCAGACCTAAGAAGCAAAGTAGTAACGGAGCTTAGACACTATCTTCAATCAATAACTCAATACACCTTGGCAAACATATTTACAATCCTAAGGATATGCCACTCTTTTTCATTTCATGTAACAAACTGTTCTTATAATTTCATTCCAGATATGGTTTATTTTTTGTATGAGTGTTCTGTAGTAGTTCTGATTTTACTAAGTGTAAATGATTAATACTGTTGGAATTGCCTGAGCTCTGCAGAAGTTGTGGAATTAAGAGGTGGAAATACTAGCGGAAGTTTAAGAAAAGAATTACCCCTAGAGTTCACCTATGAAGTTCACATATCTAAGACCAAAAAGGAGATATGCAAGACTTTCTGAAAGGAAGGTAGCTAAGGCAAGAAACAGAGGGAAGATAGATTTGTCAGAACTTCCAAGTATTTTCCCCAGTACCATCCTTGAAAATAATAGCACTTGGGAATCAATGTCCCAATAGAAAGTCCATTACCAGAGTAGAAGTTAGCAGAGGGAGTTATAAACCAAGGAGTTATGTACACTGATAAAACACTAAAAATACCATTCTTAAGTGAGATGGCAACATCAGATTATATAGTCTGATTCTCTTAGAAATTAATTCACTGCCTTTCTCTTCACAACTGGAGTGGACCTTCTCTGAGATATCCCAGTGTTGCAGTTAAGAACTCAGACTCTGTTTCATACCATCTGATCCAGCTCCTGGCTCTACCTCTCAATAGGTTTGTGATATTACAATTTACCTAGCCTCTGAGATTCTCCACCTTTTAAGATTTAACTGCTCACCCTAACTAATGTGCTTATTTGAGGATTAAGTGATGTAATCCCTGTGAAATGCTTCATACTGTGCATATCAAAAATTTCTTTTTAGAAGAGGCTGACCATTATGAAGAAAAGAGAGAGTGAGATTAAGAGCAAGTTCTTGACAGGTGGGGGTCGGAAGGTTTGGGGTGACTCAGCCTGAATTCTTATTAAATGCTCAGGCTATATTTTCTGCATGGAGAGGACTCTTAGACTAGGATGGGCAGGTAGTCAATGAAAACAAGGTTACAGAGATTGTGCAGTTGGGCACTCAGACAAATATCTAAACTTTAAGGCTGATGCGAAAGCACTAAATAAGTTGAACTGTAGATCAGTTAAATTTTTATACTCCAGGAAAGAAATAGCTGAGTTTTCTAGGTTGCACATCCTGATAAAATCTATGGCTAATGGCAAGACTGGGTAAAGTCAACAAGAGTATTTTAGAACTTTGTTTCCTGCTGCCATGGTAGTATTTCCTGCACTTCATGCCAGGACAGACCGCACCAGAAACGAGCCATGGCAGCAAAGTGCTGGTAGAGAATGTTAAGTGATCAGAGGAGTTTGCCCCAACTTTTCCTCTAGTCTTTAAATACTGATAAGGGAAGACCTTATCAAGAGAATTGATTAGTGGGAAAGGGCAATGTAATCTTCAGAAATAGCCCCATTTCATACTCATATGTCAAAGCCCAGATTGCTGTCCTATCCTCCACATGCAGAGGTAATGGAATACAGTTTCATTTTCCAATTTCTAGAAAGCAAGATGGCAGGAGGCACAAGAGTTCCTTGAAATCTAAAAATCATGGATCTGGAAAAGTCCTTCAGTCCTGTGTTTGGTTGAGTGATGGGAATAGCATTTAGAGCCTGTCAAGAATTCTCTGCTGGAGCTTCAGCTGCCTGCCTCAAGAAAATGCACAGCTCTTCCCTGGAGTTTTAAACCCATGCAGAAAGTGGCTACATTTGAAGGGGTGTGGGTGATTTTTTAAATTCATTTTTTAAAAAATATTACATTAAAAAAATATGAGGTCCCCATTCACCCCCAACGCCCCCACCCAACCACTCCCCCACAGCAACACTCTTCCCCATCATCATGACACATTCATTGCATTTGGTGAGTACATCTCTGGGCATCGCTGCACCCCATGGCCAATGGTCTGGTGTGGGTGATTTTGATCTGATATCAAACTCTCAACCTTGATGATGCTGCTGTAGCACAGAACATAGTTTGCCCCTAAAAATGGGAAGGTGGGTTCTATTTAGAGTCAGCAATGTCAGTGTAGGAAAGTCAGTGACAGAGATGCTCATGTGGACTCCTTCATCTGGGAATGAAAAGGAAGTCCTGTGGTAAACAACCTCCCATTTCCATCTACAGGAGCACCAATTCTTCAGTGTATCCATGGGTTAGAGCTGTTTCTGGGAAGTGACCACATACTCATTATGGAGCAAGTAAGTAATTGTCCCTTCTTATTGAGACTTTCAAGGTGTGGGTCAGTCTGCCATAGTAAATTGTACTAATGAGGATAAGATGACCAAGAAAAGGAAAGAGTCACCAAATGGACATGTCCTGGACTTTGAAAGATGTTGGGTGGAAAACCATTCAGGATAGGAATCAACTACCTTCAGTATTTCATGAGGAAAAGATGTTCTTGGGGAGGAGACAAGATGGTTGCTGAGTGAACTTGCCTTTGTGGTCTGTCCCGGGAAGAGACGGCTGGGCGCGGCAGCAGGTTCTCCAAGGCAAGGCTTTTTCGGGATTTTTGCAGGGCAGAAGTGCCGGGACATCCATTGGGTGGAAAGGTAACGGAGAGGATTGGTCTAGTAGATATAATTTGGGTTCTATTGCCCGCAGGTGAGACCCGCGCACGGGCTCCTCCCTGTTGGGGGTGGGGGGAACCACGGTCCTGTCCTGGGGTTCCGCTTTTGGATGGCTCTGAAGGGCTAAGGAGTTCGTGAGCTCTGAGCGAGCTGTTGACAGGTTGATGTGACAGATCGCCTCTGTGGATCGATTTGGGAAGATAGACGGTGTTTTGTTGTGAACCGGGAGAAACTTTTGAGTGCGAATATAAACAATAGCGCTTCCGCCTGAAGCCCCGCCCCCAAAAGCCCGGCAACCGTTCTCCAACCCAAATAGGCTGTAGGCAATAAAGAGAAGTAATTGGAAAATTGTTCTAGGCTGCAGCAAGGGGGGTGGGGGGACACGTCTGGAAGCCGATTAGGGAATATTCTGCGAACCTTGAGAATTCCGGTATTGGAATCTGTTTTCGGCGTCACAGGCCGGGCTTCGGATCTGTACTAGTAAAGTGGCTGTGGTGTAGAGGCGCCCTCTAGTGGCAGTGGTTTGGAATCACAGGATGGGAGCTGTCCAAAAGCTGAAGTGAAAGATAACTTACTAATGAGCCCAGCAAAGTAAGTGAATTGCAGGGTTCAGTCACAATATAGAGTTTGCGGATCTGACTTCCCCCATAGGGTTGGCATCAAGCTGTGGGGATCCCTGAGGGCTGTGTTACACTGCGGGGCTCCCAGGCTTCCTGTTGACCAGATTGGAGGCTGCCAGGTCTGAATTCCCTAAATTCTGGTGGCCCACACTACAGAGACTCACACCTCTTGAGTCCTCAATATCTCAGACTTTCCATCCCTGAATCCATCATGCACTGAGGTCCATCTGAGGTCCTTAAATGCCCTAGCCTTCAACGTTGGTGTTTTTTCTTTATCGTTTCATTTTGTTTTGTTTTTATTTTCATTTTGACTTATTCTTTACTTTTTTCAATTTCCTGATTGCTAACACCGCATTATCCCCTAGTCTTCTCTCACAGCGTATCCCCCGAAGTCTTTTTTTACTCAGTTATTTAAGTTTTTTTTTGTGTGTGGTAGGTGCTGTGTAGTGGGTGTTTTAATTCTGGTTCGTGTATATCTGTTTTGTTTTTTTTTTTTCTTTCCCCTACCTGTTCCCCACCCATTGCCCACCCTCTTTTCCTTTCTTCCTCTCGTCCCTTCTTCCCCCCCTTTTTTTTTCTTTTTTTTCCCTTTTTTTCTGTTGTCTCTCTCCCTCTTGTCCCTCATATTCTACTTAGTTTATTTTAACTCAATTATACAATAGGTGCAGCAGGAAACACCTCACATTCGCTGGGTTTTCTCATCCTTCACTGCCTCATTTCTGTGTGAACTGATTTAGGCTACGTACACTATCCTCTTTCCCCTACATCTTGATATCCGCCACCATCTACTGGCACTCCTATATTCCACCTCCCACCTCCCTTTCTTCGACCCACAAAGGGTCTAAGTCTTAATTTCTAATACCTATGTTTTGTTTTCTGTCTGTTATCCACTTTTGAAACTATTACCTTTCTTTTCTCTTTCCCTCTCTCACGAAATCAATAGCTTTTTAGCTCATACCATATTCCTCCCTTATTCAATCATCTACCTCATAATAGGTACTCTACCTACGGCTATAACTCTACACAATTTACATGAATCTAACCTCCATCCTCCCAGATCTCATATTCTTGCTTTGTTAACATATATCACCAATACTACTTTACACTTTTCCCTTGCTTACACAATTGCCTTTCCCCAACACTAATACTTTCCTTTAAAGTGAACTTAACCAACAACAAGAAACTAGAATAAGAAGAAAAAAGTGACAAAGAGAAGATATAACACCTATGCAAAAATAACAGCTAATTAACCTCCAAGAGCAGACAAAGAAGCTAAGGAAGTGATTAAATCCGTCAAGATAAAGAGATGACCAGAAAGCAACAAAAATCTACAAATCAAACCAGTAATCAGGAAAACATGGCTGAATCCAATCAACAAACCAATAATCACGAAGGGGAGCAAAACTTGGCACAAGCAATGAAAGATCTCAGAATATTTATCACCGACAAATTTGACGAAGTAATGAAAGAGGTTAACAACATGAAGACATCACTTGGAGGGGAAATTGCAGACATACGCAAAAACATAACAGATATGATGGGAATGAACAACACAGTTCAAGAAATCAAAAATACACTTGCAGCAAATATCAGCAGACTAGAAGAGACAGAGCAGAGAATTAGTGATGTGGAAGACAGTACATCAGAAATCAAACAGATAGTAGAAGGGGTCAATAAGAAGATAGAAAAAATCCAAGTAGGACTTAGGGACCTGAATGACAATGCAAAACGCTCAAACATACGTATTATAGGCATTCCAGAAGGTGAAGAGAAGGGAAAGGGGTCAGAAGGAGTGTTGCAGGAAATAATGGCTGAAAACTTCCCAAATCTACTGAAAGAGACAGATGTACATATCCAAGAAGCACAGTGCACTCCACTGGTCATAAACCCCAACAGGCCCACCCCAAGACATATACTGGTCAAATTATCCAATGCTCAAGACAAAGAGAAAATTCTAAAAGCAGCAAGAGAAAAGAAAACCATCACATACAACGGAAGCTCAATTAGATTAAGTGCTGATCTCTCTTCTGAAACCATGGAGGCAAGAAGGCAGTGGTATGATATAGTCAAGGTACTAAAGGAAAAAAATTTCCAACCAAGAATACTCTATCCAGCTAAACTAGCATTCAAACATGATGGAGAGTTCAAAATATTCACAGACAAACAGAAACTGAAAGAGTATACCAACAAGAAACCTCCCCTTCAAGAAATTCTAAAGGGAGTTCTGCAGGAAGAAAGGAAAAAACAGGAAAGGCAGAGTTGGAGGAGAGTATAAGACCAACAACAACAACAAAAAAGACAAAAAAAAATATACAAACAAAATATGACAAACACAAATCCAATCAAAATATGGCTAACACAAATAATTCCTTGATAGTAATAACACTGAATGTCAACGGATTAAACTCACCTATCAAAAGATCCAGACTGGGACATTGGATAAGGAAATATGACCCATCTGTATGCTGTCTACAAGAGACACATCTTAGACCCAGAGACGCATGGAAATTGAAAGTGAATGGCTGGAAAACAATCATACAAGCTAACAATAACCAAAAAAAGGCAGGAGTAGCTATATTAATATCAGAAAAAATAGACTTTAAATGTGAAACAATTGTGAGAGACAAAGAAGGATACTACATTTTAGTCAAAGGGAAAATCTGTCAAGAAGATCGAACAATCATAAATATTTATGCCCCTAACAAGGGTGCCTCTAAATACATCAGGCAAACGCTGGAAAAACTAAGTGAAAGAATAGATACATCTACAATTATAGTGGGGGATTTTAATACACCACTATCAACTCTGGACAGAGCATCTCAAAAGAGAATCACCAAAGAAACAAAACATCTGAATAGTATATTAGAGGAGCTCGATCTAATAGACATATATAGATTGCTACACCCAAACACAGCAGGATATACATTTTTCTCAAGCGCACATTGATCATTCTCCAAGATAGATTATATGCTAGGCCACAAAGAAAGGCTGAACGAATTCAGAAAGATTGAAATCATACAAAACATTATCTCTGACCACAGTGGAGTCAAGCTGGAGATTTGCAAGGGACAGAAGCCCAGATTTCACACCACGATTTGGAAATTAAACAGCACACTCTTAGAAAAACAGTGGGTCAAAGAGGAAATCTCAAAAGAAATCAATGACTACCTTGAAACAAATGATAATGATAACACAAGATACCAAAATTTATGGGATGCAACAAAAGCAGTATTGAGAGGGAAGTTTATAGCCATAAATTCATATATCAAAAAAGAAGAAAGAGCAAAAATCGAAGAACTAACTGCACATTTGAAGGAATTAGAAAAACAACAACAAAGTAACCCAACAGGAAGAAGAAGGAAGGAAATAAAAAAGATAAAAGCAGAACTAAATGAAATAGAAAATAAGAAAGCACTTGAACAGATAAACAAGACCAAGAGCTGGTTTTTTGAGAACATTAACAAAATTGACAAACCTTTAGCGACACTAACAAAGAAAAAAAGAGAGAAGATGCAAATACACAAAATAAGAAATGAGAAAGGCAATATCACCACTGACCCCACAGAAATAAAGACTATCATAAGAGGATATTTTGAAAAACTATATTCCAACAAAAATGACAATCTAGAGGAAATGGACAAATTCCTAGAAACACATAAGCAGCCCATATTGACAAAAGAAGAAATTGATGATCTTAACAAACCAATCACAAGCAGAGAGTTAGAATCAGTTATTAAAAATCTCCCAACTAAGAAGAGCCCAGGGACAGATGGCTTCACAGCTGAATTCTACAAAACATTCCAGAAAGAACTGACACCAATCCTGCTGAAACTATTCCAAAAAATCGAAACGGAAAGAACATTACCCAACTCCTTCTATGATGCCAACATTACCCTAGTACCAAAGCCAAACAAAGACATCACAAGAAAGGAAAATTACAGACCAATTTCTCTAATGAACCTAGATGCAAAAATACTTAACAAAATACTTGCTAATCGTATTCAACAACACATTAAACGTATTATACACCACGACCAAGTGGGATTCATCCCAGGTATGCAAGGATGGTTCAACATAAGAAAATCAATCAACATAATACAGCATATAAACAGATTGAAGGAAAAAAATCACATGATTATATCTATTGATGCAGAAAAAGCATTTGACAAAATACAGCACCCTTTCTTGATAAAAACACTCCAAAAGATTGGAATACAAGGAAATTATTTGAACATGATAAAGAGTATATATGAAAAACCTAAAGCCAATATTGTTTACAATGGAGAAATCCTAGACTCCTTCCCTCTAAACTCAGGAACAAGACAAGGATGCCCACTGTCTCCGCTCCTATTTAACATTGTCTTAGAAGTACTTGCTCGAGTACTGAGGCAAGAACCAGAAATAAAAGGCATTCAGATTGGAAAGGAAGAAGTCAAAATTTCATTATTTGCAGATGACATGATCCTATACATAGAAAACCCTGAGAAAAATTAAAAAATAAAAAATAAAATAAAATAAAAAAAAAAAGTAAAAAAAAAAAAAAAAAAAAAAGAAAACCCTGAGAGATCTACAACGAAGATTCTAGAACTCATAAATGAGTTTAGTAAAGTCGCAGGTTATAAGATCAATGCGCAGAAATCAGTAGCATTTCTGTACACCAATAATGAGCAAGATCAGGAGGAAATCAAGAAACAAATACCATTCACAATAGTAAATAAAAAAATCAAATACTTAGGAAAAATTTAACTAAAGAGGTAAAGAACTTATACACCGAGAACTATACAAGATTGTTCAAGGAAATCAGAGAAGACCTGAATAAATGGAAGACTATTCCTTGTTCATGGGTAGGAAGACTGAACATTATTAAGATGTCTATCCTACCAAAACTGATCTACACATTCAATGCAATCCCAATAAAAATCAACGCAGCCTTCTTTAAGGAACTACAAAAACTAACTATGAAATTTATTTGGAAAGGAAAGAGACCCCGAATAGCCAAAGACATACTGAAAAAGAAAAACGAAATTGGAGGAATCACACTACCTGACTTCAAAACATACTACAAATCTACGGTGGTGAAAACAGCATGGTATTGGCATAAGGAAAGACACATAGGCCAATGGAATTGAATTGAAAGCTCTGATGTAGAACCTCACATATACAGCCACATAATATTCGATAAAGCCACCAAACCCTCTCAACTGGGAGAGAGTGGCCTATTCAACAAATGGTGTCTGGAGAACTAGATAGCCATATGTAGAAGAATGAAAGAGGATTACCATCTCATACCTTATACAAAGATCAACTCAAGATGGATCAAAGATCTAAATATAAGAGCCAAGACCATAAAAACCTTAGAAAGCAGTGGAGGGAAACATCTACAGGACCTTGTAATAGGAAATGGATTTATGAATATCTCACCAAAAGCACGAGCAGCAAAAGAACTAATAGATAAATGGGACTTCCTCAAAATTAAAGCCTTCTGCACCTCAAAGGAGTTTGTCAAGAAAGTAAAAAGGGAGCCCACACAGTGGGAGAAAATATTTGGCAATCATATATCTGATAAGAAACTTATAACTTGCATATATAAAGAACTCCTATATCTTGAAAATAAAAAGATAAACAACCCATTTAAAAAATGGGAAAAAGACTTAAACAGACACTTCTCCGAAGAAGAAATACAAATGGCAAAAAAGCACATGAAAAAAATGTTCCAAATCTCTAGCTATCAGGGAAATGCAAATCTAAACTACAATGAGATACCATCTTACACCCATAAGATTGGCAGCTATGAAAAAAAACAGAAGAATACAAGTGCTGGAGAGGATGTGAAGGAAGGGGAACACTCATCCACTGCTGGTGGGAATGCAGAAGGATCCAACCATTCTGGAGGACAGTATGGCGGTTTCTCAAAAAACTAGCCATAGATTTGCCTTATGACCCAGCAATACCACTGCTGGGTATATACCCAGCAGAACTGAAAACAAGGACACAAACCAATATATGTACACCAATGTTCATAGCAGCATTGTTCACTATTGCCAAAAGTTGGAATCAACCCAAATGCCCATCAACAGATGAGTGGATCAATAAAATGTGATATATACACACAATGGAATACTACTTGGCTGTAAGAACAAACACACTACAAACACATGTGATAACATGGATGAATCTTGAGAACCTTATGTTGAGTGAAGCAACCCAGACATTGAAGGACAAATACTACATGACCTCAATGATATGAAATAACCAAGCTGCCCTAGATAGCAAGAGACTGAATGATAGGCTTACAGGAAATCAGAGGGTGGAGGAAGGATGTGAGCCGATGTCTGCAGGGGTGGAATTTAAGACGAGATGGTGGTAAGTATGAACACAAAGAAGAGATAAAAGGGGGGCAAGGGGTTGCCTTTGGTTGGGGATTTGCGGGTTTGAGGGTGGCTGGGGAGAGACGGATGGGTAACGTTGCCCAAAAGTGGGGGGAGGGAGGGGTAGCATACGAACACAGGAGAGGGTCAGGTGTTGGTGGAAAGTAAAATGCTGAGAAAATCATATCAAAATATAATAAAGAGGGTTACCTGTTTAGAATGCTCGGAGGGGAGGGTCTGATGCAGGACGGGCTCCTGGGGAATGTCTAAATGCTCATTCTGCCAGAGTGGGTGACACCATGGGGTAGAAACCCAAGTAGTGAGAGTGGGGGTGGACCCACATCCTGGGGAGGACTAATGCCATCAAATAGAGGGAACTGTATCCCTCGAGAGAAAGGGTGGCTCCCAGGGCATTGGGGCAGTTGAGCAAGTTAGGCCCTGAACACTATTCCATCTATCTCTGGAAGTGGCTCCTCAGGAAACGGAGGTTGGCTGTCACTGTGGGCACCAAGCTGGAAGGGAAAATGGACGTTAAATGTGTGGAACCAAGGTAAATGGGGGGTAAGAGAGGAGTTTCTTGAGAGTACACAAGGATGGATATAAAACATGTAATATTACACCATAACATAGAGGAGATGACAGACTGATAATGTAAACCATAATGTAAAACATAGGATAACTAAGAATGTAAAAAACTGTGTATCCTAAAGTATGCACCATAATGTAAGCACAGATGTCACCTTGTTAGAAAGCTAGTGTCTCAGACTCTGTACATCACGTTAAGTAAATATGATGTGAATAGGGTGAAAGAGTATCGCTGTGGAAGGGAAAAGGTTTTGTGGTGGATGTACGGGAGTGCTGTATATTATATATATGCATTGCTGTGGTCTAGGGCTCCTGTGAAGAGAAGCTGAATAATCAGGGGGAAAAAAAAAGAAAAAAGAAAAAAATAGGAAGTAGAATATTTTCCAAGTCAACACGTGTTCTTTATCTAACCTTTAAACCCATCGCTATATGCCATTCCCTAGTAAGGGACCCTGACATTATATTGGGCTTCAAATTTCGGGGAGTTCTGGATCACAGAGTGTTTCAACAATGGCAATGGAGGGATACTGGTATGGGATGCCATTGACATGTGATATATGGCTGACAGGGAGCTGTACTGAACATATGTCCAGGGTGCATGGTAATGTTTGGATATACTCATAGTGGCAACAATTAAAGACCACAGCAGGGGGTACTGGGTTCCTGGCCAGTGGTGCTCTGTTGTGGTCCCTAGGGGAGCAGCGACAGTCTCCCAGGTGCAGCGGTGGGGACCGGGAGGGAGTGAGGGTTCAACAGTGAGCCCCTGATGCTAATGACTATGCTTGTGAGCTGATAAGCCTAAAATAAGAACAAGGCCTAGAGCAACATTGTGCCTGGGAATTTCCTCCTGTCAGCCTTCATGTTACTCAAATGTGGCCAGTCTCGAAGCCAAACTCAGCATGTAAATGCAATGCCTTCCCCCCAGCGTGGGACATGACACCCGGGGATGAGCCTCCCTGGCACCGAGGGACCACTATCAACTACCAACTGATGATGCAACTGGAAAATGACCTTATACAGAAGGTTCAATGCGGATCAGCAGAATATCCCTATCTACATAAAATAACATGACTTTAAAATGCTGTTTGACCTAAAGTAAGGGGGAAATGGAAAGGAGAAATGAGTTTATATGGCTACGAGTTTCTAGAAAAGAGTCTGGAGACTGGCAGAAGGATTGCCCTTATGCACAACTGAGCAGAGTCAGAGAGACAGATAAAGCAGATACAACCCCCACATATTGGTTCCTTTGAGGGCTAAAGAGACCCATGGGAGTTATGGTCATGGCTGATGGGGTTAACTACCAGGTCAGATGGCCCCTCTTTGGAAATGGTGTTTATGTGTGATGAATCTGGACTTAGATGGGATCTCCCTTCATAAGACTTTCATGCTAATGTGCTGGAGGTGCAGTTAATGTTGGGGTTTAAGATATATTTAGGGGATTTGAATCTCTGGACTGACAATGTGATAGCCAGGTCCTGAGCCTCAACAGACTCCAGCACCTACAATCTGATTTATTGGACTTACCACACTCAGCTAAGATGGAGTTGAAGAAGGACAACCAGCACACCATGGAGCCTAGAGTGATTACAACTGAAAGTGGGAGGATTGCATCCAGCATCCATGTGGAATCTGAGCCTCCTCTTGACATAGAGGTGCAATGGACACAACCAATCCAATGTCCACATAGAAGAGGTGGCATTGGATTGGGAAAAGTGGACATGGTGGATGATGGGTATGGGGAAAGGCAGGAAGAGATGAGAGGTGGAGGCGTCTTTGGGACATGGAGCTGCCCTGGATGGTGCTTCAGAGGCCATCACCGGACATTGTAAATCCTCACAGGGCCCACTGGATGGAATGGGGGAGAGTATGGGCCATGAGGTGGACCATTGACTATGAGGTGCAGAGGTGCCCAAAGATGTACTTACCAAATCCAATGGATGTGTCATGATGATGGGAACGAGTGTTGCTGGGGGGGGGGGGGGGGGAGAGGTGGGGTGGGGGGTTGGGGTTGAATGGGACATCACATATATATTTTTAATGTAATATTATTACAAAGTCAATTAAAAAAAAGAAAGAAAAAAAGATATTCTTATGTTGAGTCTTAGTTATCCTACAGTTTTGAGTGTATTACCTAATGGGAAGCCTGGACCAAAGTTTAATCTTTTTCTGTAAGAGAGGGCTGGTACAAAATGTCTACATCTGGGGATGTTCTGTAAAATGTACACTAGGGTAAATGTATCTGTGACTTTCCCAAATTTATCATCCCACAGATCATTCTGCCTGAGTCTATTTTTGTCCCGAAATTAAGTCTGAGAGAAGTACGGGAACTCATCTGGCATACTATCACGAGGAAACTTCTGTAATGCAGTTCCCCATTTCACCTCGTTATTACAGCCAGAAATCCAGTAGTACATTTACCACCTTCTCATGGAAGTGTTCTTTTTTCCACATTCCCTGCCTACAACTTACAGCTATATGCTTGCAATGCTGGTACTGACAGTGCAACTAGTAGCATGCCAAGAATTCAGCCTCAATATAGATTTGGAAAAATTTTGTTCAAAAGTAAATAAAGTGTTAACATTTTCTCCATCCCCTGTCATCAATCTGTATGAGAAATATCTATATCATGTAAGCGCTATGCAAGCAACATGGTACAGATTCTAGGTCCTACAAGACTGTGATCCCTTTTCTCAATAAGCTTTTATTTTCACCTTCTCTCAATTTCCATGTGTAAATAATAAGCCCACAATTAATGGGCCTCTCTTTTCTATTCCCTTATTACCTAACATCTGACTTGGTAGGAAAAACTGTTTTTCCAACTGGAGTTCCAAGGTATGTTATATCCTTTCTCTCCACCTTTATAGGTGTGAAAATTCTTAGACTGGTAATTCCTTGGTATGAAATGAAAATGCCCAAAGTGAGTAGTGTTTTCTTTTTGCATAGAAACCACCTCTCAAGAAGCACAAATATACATGACACACACTTTTGACCTCTTGGTGTTTATTTTTATTTAGCATTACCATTCCATGTTTAAACAAACTCATTCTTTGCATTTTCAACCAACAGTTTCATTCTTCATTTCTCAGTTTTGCAAGAGAATGGGGTTTAAGTGGTCTTCTCCTACTGTAGTAAAATTTGATGGCTTATTGTCTCCAGATCGAAGAGAGGGGGACAATCCTTGGAAAACACACACATGCACACACACATGCATAAAAGATATCTAAATCGCTATTTCTCAAAATCAAAATTAAGTAGTTATGTTGAAGTACTTGGCCCTCCTGGACTGTTCATATTTTCTGACTTTGATACCTTTAAATTTTCCTCCACAATCCATGCAATATTGCCTAAATTGTCTGTACGGCTGTGCAATATGAATAGATATGAGTATTTAAAGAACACCGTGGCAATCAAAAAAGTAGGATGGTGCTTTGGAGTATCAACTCCTTAAAGACTTGTAAATTTTATAAAGAGGGCAATAAGAGAGCCCCAGAGTGAGCCAACCATATATAGAGGAGCAGAACGTGAGCCCATTCCTGTGGAATAATGCTTCAGAGAAGTGGCGATGATGATTCATATGTGCATCAAGTGTCCCTTCCAGTCATTCTCCTTTACCTTGTTTAGATTTCTCTCCCGTAAGCAGTTATGCACTATAGTATCACTTATAGGGTAACTACTTACTGGCCTGGAGTTACTCTAGGAGTTACTTTTATTTTCCATTCCTCTACCAGATCTCCTTTCCTGTCTGCCTCTCTGTTCCCTCTTCTTGTCTCTTCCAACCTTGGGTAGAATTGCAGGGGATCCAGCCAGAGATCCTCACAGATGATCTGGTAATGGATAAGGACAAATGGGCCAGCATCCCCTAAGCATCCTACAAACCCACCATGGCCATTTCTGATACTGCCCTTAGGGGATTCACCTTAGCAAGTCTATTAGATCCTGCAAAGTTATGGTCAGACAACCATTTGAAAATGTTAAGGCTGGTATTGGAGTTACTGTAGCTGTTGGTCTGGCACTCAGAATCACTGAGCCATTGGATTGGAGTGGAATGAGATGCCTTACATCCTGTAGAAAGAAGAAGATATGGGACAGAGTCTTGGTTACCAATTTCCCAAACTACCCACAAAGTCACATCGTACCAGTGGTAGTAATGTCATCCTCCTCATTCTGGAAGAAAGGGTTTCTCCTAAAGAAAAATATGATCTTGCAACTATTCATGGGATGGATGAGCTCTTCTACCTGAACAGGGAAAGGTAGAGACAGGAGAAATCATTCTAGGCCTTGCCTGATTCTATGCTTAATAATTCCTCCCCTCACTTATTCCTATATTTTAAGCATCTCATCTCTGACCTTCAAACTGATCATATAAATGAGCATATCCTGATCCTGGTCACTGATCATTGCTGACATCAGAGGATGTTCAGAACCTGCACTGGGTTAAGGAGTTAAATACACTAGGATAGCAGGGGTAGAAATAGTCAACATACCTGGAAAGCAATCAGAACTAGGAAGAGCCATTTCCCAGAAAAGTGCAATTGCTAGTTTATCTCAATCAACCTCCATCCTTCTTCAAAAGCTTCCTCGTATCCTATTTTCTGAGAGCTCCTGAACTCTCATTTTGAATGCACTCAGGTGTCATGCCTGAAAATGGACCTTTAGAGGACAATCATTGATTAACCACTGAAAATTTGGGGATGTTTATTTGAGGCAGTGAATCGTAGATAAGCATCTCTGGATTTGAAAGTGATACATTGGTATGATTAGAGGTCTAAAGGACTATCTGATGAATGGAAAGGCATCTATAAGTGAAGTATATTGCATGGTGTCAAAATGTGTCCATGAAGACACAAAACTTAGTATGAAGAGGAACCTATGTGTTGAGGACCTGTTGTTTGCAGGCAGGTACTGGCAGTAATATGCTAAAACAAACAATAAAGATTGCCATACAGAACCAATCTCTATTTAGATATGATAATAAATCATGATCTTTAAATGTGAAATGTGTTATGGAACTTCTATGCTATTCTTAATTCTATTAAAATACATATGAATCAGCTCCTACCACAAGGAAACATTTCTGTGCTCTGTTTCAAAGTTATGGATTGGAAAAAGTGGCCATGGTAGCTGCTGAGGGTAGGGAAAGGGAAGAAGAGATATGATGTGGGGACATTTTCAGGACTTGGAGTTGTCCTGGGTGGTACTGCAGGGACAGATGCTGGACATTTTATGTTCTGCCATGGCCCACTGTGCAGCCAGGGGAGAGTGTAAACTACAGTGTAAACCATTAGCCATGTGGAGCATCAGTGCTCCAAAATGTATTCACCAAATGCAATGCACATCCCATGATGAGGAAAGAGGTTGTTAATGTGAGTGGAGTGGGCTGAGGTGGTTGGGGACTGTCTGGGGACCTCTTATTTTTTTTAATGTAACACTGCAACATGATAAAGTGTATATATAAAAAACCCACAGCTAACATCATTTAAATGCTGATGCCAAAATTGCCAAAGTTTTTCTAAGACCAGGAACAAGAGAAGGATGCCACTTTCACTCCTATTTAACACTGTGTTAGAAGCACTTGTTCGAGCACTGAAGCAAAAACCATATATAAAACACATCCAAATTGGAAAGGAAGAAGTCAGAATTTCACTATTTGCAGATGACATGATCCTATACATAGAAAGTCCATAGAAGTCTACAACAAGCTTCTAGAACTTATAAATTATTTCGTAAAGTCACAGGTTATAAGATTAATGTGCAAAAATCAATAGCATTTATGTACAGCACTACTTAAATATCTGAGGAGGAAATCAAGAAACAAATACCATTTATCACAGTAAAAAAAAACACAAATATGTGGGAATAAATTTAACTAAAGATATAAAAGACTTATACTCAGAAAACTACACAACACCGTTAAAGGAAATCAAAGAACACTTAAATAAATGGTAGAATATTCCCCGTTCATGGATAAGAAGACTAAATATCATTAAGAGATCCATTCTACCCCAAATGGATCGACAGATTTAATGCAATCCTGAAAATAATCAACACAACATTTTTTAATGAACTAGAAAAACTAACTATGAAGTTTATTAGGAAAGGAAAGAGGCTCCGAATAGACAAAACATATTGAAATGAAAAGTGAAATCGGAGGAATCACAGAACCTGAATTTAATATATATTACAAAGGTACAGAGGTCAAGATGGCAAGATATGGCACAAGGAAAGATATAGTGACAAATGGAACCTAATTGAGAGTTCTGACATAGATGCTCACATATAGAGTCATCTGATATTTGACAAGGTCACCAAGCCAATTCAATTGCGAGATAATGACCTCTTCAACAAATGGTGTTTGTGGAACTGGATATCCACATGCAAAAGAATAAAATAGGATTACCACCTCACACCTTATACAAAAACCAGCTCAAGATGGATCAACGACCTAAATGTAAGAGCCAAGACAATAAAGACCTTGTAAAACAATGTAGGGAAGCATGTACAGGACTTTGTAATAGGAAATGACTTCATGAATTTCATGCCCTAAGCATGAGCAGGAACAGGAAAAATAGGTAAAGGGAACTTCCTCAAAATGAAAGCCTTTGCATCTCAAAGGAGTTTGTCAAGAAAGTGAGAAGACAGCCTACATAATGGGAGAGAATATTTGGACACCATATATCTGATAGGAGACAAATATCTTATATATATTAAGAAATTCTGTATCTTAAAAATAAAAAGACAAACAACCCATTTAAAAATTGAGCAAGAGATTTGAACAGATGCTTCTTGAAAGAAGAAATATAAATGGATAAAAAAGTCACATGTAAAGATGCTCAAAATCACCACCTATTAGGGAAATGCAAGTCAAAACTACAATGAAATACCATCTTACTGCCATTAGACTGGTGGTTATTAAATAAAACAGAGTACTACAAGTGTTGGAGAGGATGTGGAGAAATAGGAACACTCATCCACTACTGATGGGATTGCAGAAGGATCCAGCCATTCTGGAGGACAGTTTGGTAGTTCCTCAAAAAAAAAAAAAAAAAAAAAACAAAAACACACAGCTATTTCTTCTTCCCTTTCCCTACCTTCAGCAACTACAGTGGCCAGATTCTCCACATCAATGCTAAAATTTCTTCTAATATTTATCACAATAGGCCACTGGGTGGGTTGAGGGAGAGTGTAAACTACAATGTAAATCATTTTCCATGTGGTGGAACAGTGCTCCAAAATGTATTCACCAAATGCAACAAATGTCCCATGATGATGTAAGAAGTTGTTGATTTAGGAGTGGGTGAGGGTTATGGAGCATGTGGGGACCTCTTATATATACTTTTTAATATAACATTTAAAAAAATAAAGAGAGAGAGAGAGAAAAAAAAGACTCTATAGATTTGTCATATGACCCATCAATTCCACTGCTGGCTATATACTCAGAAGAACTTAAAACAAGGGCACAAACCGATATATGCACACCAATGTTCATAGTGGCAATAGTCACTAGGCCAAAAGCTGCCATCAATACAAAAGTCCATCAACAGATGAATGAATAAACAAAATGTGGTATGTACATACAGTGGAATACTACTCAGCTGTAAGAAGGAATACGGTACTAACACATGGGATAACTTGGATGAATCTTGAGGACATTATGTTGAGTGAAGCAACCCAGGATTTGAAGAACAAATACTACATGACTTCTTTGATATGAATTAGGCAAATCAAGCTATTTCAGACAGCTACAGACTGGATGATAAGCTTACAGGAAATTGAAGGGAGAGGAATGTTGTGAGCTGAGACCTACATGGGTGAAATCTATGATAAAGTGGTGGTAAGTAGTTGTAAAGGAAAGGGATAAGAGGGGGCATAGAGGTACTACACAGAGGTACTACATAGAGCTTTGCAGGCTTGAGGGGCATAGGGTTGGGTGGATAAGTCAGATGGGCCAAGGAATTGGGGGAAGGGTTGAGGGAGCAGATGAACATGGGAGATTGTCAGGTATGTGGTTGAAATTATAATGTTGAGAAAACTCTTTAGAAATGTAATAAGGAAGGTTTACCTGTTTAAGGTGCACAATGGGGGCATCTGGCACAGGGGCAGGCTTCTAGGGAGTATGTGAGTACTTATTTATTACCAGTGTGTTATATCATTGTGTGGAGACTCATATGATGTGCAGGAAATTGTATATCCATCCTTGGGAGGTCAGATGTTCTCAAACAGAGGGAATTATGTCTTTTGAGAGAATTGGTAGCTCTCAATGTGGAGTGTCAAGCCCTCAGCATTGTTTCAAGTATCTAGGAATCTTATCCTTCAAGCAGTGAAGCTTGGTTGTCTTTGTGAGCCCTGAGGGGAGGGGGTATAAGGAATAGAATAGATGGAAGCAGGGTAACTGGCGGGCAATGGAAGTACTCCACATGATCGTGCAATGATGGATAACAGACAAGTTGAATTTCACCAAAAATATGTAACAGTGTACAGTCTAAAATATCAACCATAATGTAAAACAAAATGGAACCATTTTTGGTAGCTCTGTTTCAATATCTGTACATCAGTTGCAGCAAATGTAACATGAATATGTAAAGAGATCATTGCTGGAGAAGAGGGAAAAGGGTTTGATGTTGGATATATGGGTTTCTCCAATATAGTATATGTGACTTTATTGTGACCTAAAACTTTTTTAAAGAAAAATTAAAAATAAAAAAGGATGTAGACAGAGGAAGGAATGAATGAAATTGCCTTGCCACTGTACAGGCAGGGCAACATCTATTACAATACCATAGGCAAAATGTCAAAAACAAAGTTTTATGATTTTTTTCATTTCTTAATAACCCAATTTTTTTAAAATTTTTTAGTTTTCCTAAATTCATATGTATTCTATTTCTAATCTTTAAGTCTATCATTTCAATTTCATTTTCCTATGAACTGAATTAGGCAATATACTAGGCTTCATTTTTTAAGATGTTTTGGACCACAGAGGGGTTCAAGTATGGCAGGGGAGGAGCCCTGTTGTGGGGTGTTACTGATGGGAGACACATGGTTGGGAGGGAGTTCTCCAGGGTATGAACATAGGTATATAAAAATGTTCAGATATTTGTTGGGTACTTTCACAGTAGTCAGAGTTTCAAACAACAACTGAGGGAGTGCTGAGTTCCTAGCCAGAGGAGCACTGTCACATTCCCCAAAGGAACAGCAACAATTCCCCAAATGCAGGGGGAAAGACCAATGAATAAGGATGGTCCAAAAATGAGACCTTGATACTGATGGCTATGCCTAGGAGCCTGTGTTCCTGAAATATCAACTAGACTTGGAGCTGCAGGTGCCTAAGTGTTACCTCCTGAGAACATCCATATTGCTCACATGTAGCCACACTCTAAGCCAAATTCATCATGTAAATGCATTACATTTTCCCCAGGTCAGACATGACTCCTGGGGATGAACTTCCCTGGCACCAAGGGATTACTACCAAGCACCAGTTGGTGATGCAACTAGAAAAAGATCTTGACACAAAGGGGGCAATGGCATGGTGGCAACAATTGGAAACCACAGCAGGGGGGGTACTGGGTTCCTGGCCAGTGGTGCTCTGTCGTGGTCCCTAGGGGAGCAGCGACAGTCTCCCAGGTACAGTGGCGGGGACCGGGAGGGAGTGAGGGTTCAACAGTGAGCCCCTGATGCTAATGACTATGCTTGTGAGCTGATAAACCTAAAATAAGAACAAGGCCTAGAGCAACATTGTGCCTGGGAATTTCCTCCTGTCAGCCTTCATGTTACTCAAATGTGGCCAGTCTCGAAGCCAAACTCAGCATGTAAATGCAATGCCTTCCCTCCAGCGTGGGACATGACACCCGGGGATGAGCCTCCCTGGCAACGAGGGACCACTATCAAATACCAACTGATGATGCAACTGGAAAAGGACCTTATACGGAAGGTTCAATGCGGATCAGCAGAATATCCATGTCTACATAAAATACCATGACTTTAAAATGCTGTTTGACCTAAAGTAAGGGGGAAATGGAAAGGAGAAATGAGTTTATATGGCTACAAGTTTCTAAAAAAGAGTCTGGAGGCTGGCAGAAGGATTGCCCTCATGCACAACTGAGCAGAGTCAGAGAGACAGATAAAGCAGATACAACCCCCAGATAATGGTTCCTTTGAAGGCTAAAGAGACCCATGAGAGTTATGGTCATGGCCGATGGGGTTAACTATCAGGGCAGATGGCCCCTCTTTGGAAATGGTGTGTATGTGTGATGAATCTGGACTCAGATGGGATCTCCCTTCATAAGTCTTTCATGCTAATGTGCTGGAGGTGCAGTTAACGTTGGGGTTTAAGATATATTTAGGGGATTTGAATCTCTGGACCGACAATGTGATAGCCAGGTCCTGAGCCTCAACAGACTCCAGCACCTACAATCTGATTTATTGGACTTACCACACTCAGCTAAGATGGAGTTGAAGAAGGACAATCACCACACCGTGGAGCCTAGAGTGATTACAACTGAAAATGGGAGGACTGCATCCAGCATCCATGTGGAATCTGAGCCTCCTCTTGACATAGAGGTGCAATGGACACAACCAATCCAATGTCCACATAGAAGAGGTGGCATGGAATTGGGAAAAGTGGACATGGTGGACGATGGGTATGGGGAAGGGCAGGAGGAGATGAGAGATGGAGGCGTCTTTGGGACATGGAGCTGCCCTGGATGGTGCCTCAGAGGTAATCACCGGACATTGTAAATCCTCATAGGGCCCACTGGATGGAATGGAGGAGAGTGGGGGCCATGATGTGGACCATTGTCTATAAGGTGCAGAGGTGCCCAAAGATATACTTACCAAATCCAATGGATGTGTCATGATGATGGAAACGAGTGTTGTTGGGGGGGAGAGGGGGGGTGGGGGGGGGTGGGGATGAATGGGACCTCACATATATATTTTTAATGTAACATTATTACAAAGTCAATAAAAAAAATTAATTATAAAAAAAAAGGGGGCAATGGCAAAGACAAATGAATTTTATGGCTAAAAGACTTCAAAATGAGTCAGGAGTTCATCTGAGGGGTCACACTATGCATGTCTCTACAGGATCCCACAGACAGCCAAAGTAGTACAACACCAGGTCCTGTGCTCCTGAGGGTTACAGAGATACACAGGTTCTACAGTCATGGCAACTAACTCTGGAGTTCAGTTCCTTGTCAGTGGACCCTACTTTGGAATTTGTGCTCCTGAGTGTGATGCAGTTGGACTCAGATGTGACCTTTCTAGAGATGTCTCTTTTGTCACTTTTACTGAAGCTGTGGTTGGTGCTGGCATTGGTGTACACCCAGGAGACTTGAATCGCTGGACTGGCCATGTGCCAGCTGGCCCTGAGTCTCAACAGAGTTGCAACTCCTATGCTCTGGTTCATTGGACTTAGCCAGGTCAGCTAACAGGAAGGTAAAGACAGTCAACCACCACACCAAGTAACAGAGTTTACAACTGCAAGCAGGAGAATCACATCTATCAAAAGGCACTTCTTAGATCATAATGGAATGAAGCCAAATGTAACATTTAAAATAATATATAGAAGAAGAAGAAAAAAGGAATCAATAACAGGCCGAGAGCAGGAAAAAACACAAATATATGGAGATTAGACAATACACTCTTTCACAAACAGTGGGTCATAGAAGAAACTACTAGAGAAATCAGCAAATACATTAAAAAGAATGAAAATGAGACAAGAACATATAAAAATCTATGGAACGCAATGAAAGCAGTACTGAGAAGGAAACTTAGAGATCTCAATGCTTACATTAAGAAAGAAGAAAGCTATTATCACAAATCAGACTGCACACATTGGAGGAATGAGAAATAGCAAACAGATGGAAAGACTAGTAAAGATTAGATCAGAAATAAATGGAATTGTGAACAAGAAAAAGTAATAGGGAGAATGAGGAAAATGAAAGTGTTTTTTTTTTCAAGAAGATCAACAAAATAAAAAAACCATAGAGAGATAAAGAAAAAAGGGAGAAGATTCAAATAAAGAACATCAGAAATAAGGAGGGGATGGGACATTACTACTGAAATAAGAAAGATCATAAGATGATTTGTGATTTCTTTGAATTAATCTCTTTCTTCTTTTTTTAATATAGGTGTTTAGTGCCATCAGTTCCCCTCTCAGTGCTGGCTTCACTGTATCCCATACATTCTGATAAGATGAGAACTCATTTTCATTTGTCTCAATATAGTTACTAATTTCACTTACAATTTCTTGTTTGACCCATTGATTGTTTAGGAATGTATTTTGCCTCCACACATTTGCGAATTTTCTTCTTTCCCATCTTTTTCAGTTTCATTCCACTATGATCTGAGAAGGCGCTTTGTATAATTTCAGTCTTTATATATTTAATGAGATCTGCATTGTGTCCTAACGTGGTCTCACCTGGAGAAAGATTCATTGGCACGTCAGAAGAAGTATAACCTGCTGTGTTTGGATGCAGTGTACTCGACATGTCTGTTAGGTCTAACTCATTTCTCACATTGTTCAAGTTCTCTGTTTCCTTATTGATCTTCTGTCTAGTTGCTCTATCTAATGATACGAATGGGGTGTTGAAGACTCCAGTGATTATTGTAGAGATATCTGTTTCTCTTTTCAGTTTTGCCATAGTTTGTCTCACGTATTCTGGGACACCCTGGTTAGATGCGTAGATATTTATGATTGTTATATCTCTCCAGTGGATTTCCCTTTTACTAATATATAATGGCCTTTTGTACATCTTACAACTTTTTTTTGCATTTAAAGTCTGTTTTCTCCAAAATTAGTATAGGTGTTACCTTGCTCTTTTTTTGTTACTTTTGCATGGGGTATCTTTTTCCACTATTTTCCTTTCAGTTTCTATCCCTGGGTCTAAGGTGAGTCTCCTCAAGCTGCACATGGATGGCTCACAAGTATTTCTCCATTCTGTCCATCTATAACTTTTGATTGAGGACTTTAATCCATTCATATTCAATGATATTACTGTAAATGCATTATTTACTTCCACCATTTTAGTCTTTGGTTTTCATAAGTCATATTATATTTTTGTCTGTCTTTTTACTCTTTTGGTTATCCTTTCTGTTATTCTTTCTCCTATACCCTCCTCCAGGCCTCTCTCTCCTTCCTTTTTCTTTCAGGCTCTAATACTTCCTTTAATATTCCTGCTAAGGAAGATTATTTTTTATGAACTATCTTTTGTTTGTTTGTGAATATATTCTATACTCAACTTCATATCTGTAGGACAGTTTTACTGGATAAAAAATTCTTGGCTGACAGTTTTTCTCTTTCAGTATCCTAATTGTATCATACTACTGTCTTCTCATCTCCATGGGCTCTGGAGAGAAATCCATGATAATTCTCTATTGGGCATCACTTGTGATGGTTTCCTTCTTCTAACTAATAACAGGATTTTTTTTTTTCTCTTTGACATTTGACATTCTGGGTATTATTGTCTTGGGGTAGGTCTAATTGGATTTATTCTGATTGGGATACAGTGTGTTTATTGGAAATGTGCTTTAAAGTTTGGGAAATTTTCTGCTATTATTTCCTCAAATATGCCTTCTGCTCCTTTCCCTTCTGATTTCCTTCTGGATCTCCCATGGCATGTATGCTATTTTGTTTCATCTTGTCAAGTCACTGAGCCCCTGTTTAATTTTTTCCACTCTTTTCTCTTTCTGTTCTTTTCTCTCTTCACTTTCAGCTGTTCAGTCTTGGTTTCACATTTTCTTTCTTCTATCATTTCAAGCCTGCTGTTGTATGCCTCTAATGTGTTTTTTATTTCACCTATTGTGACTTCCATGTCCATGAGTTTTGTTTATTTTCTCTTCAGGATTTCAAATTTTTTTGTTCCACTCAATGGTTTCTTATTGTCACTTATCTCTTTAGTCATTTTGTCTTTCAACTCATTAATTCGATGGGGGAAATTTGTATGCAATTTGTTAATTAGTTTTCTCAAATCTTGCATCTCTTGGGAATTTGGTATATTCCTTTTTTGGGGCCATGTTCTTCCAATTTTTTAGTATGGCTCCTAATTTTTGCTAATCTCTAGGTATCTGATTAGGATGTAGTTTAATCAGATACTCACTTTTTTTCTCCTTTGTGGGGATTTAGTGGAGGAAGGCTGTGTGTTACCACTGCTCTTTGATTCTTGATTCAGCTTGGATCATTAGAATTGTCCCTGTTAGTTGCTCAAAATTGGGTTCTGGATCCAGTAATTGGTTGCAGTCCTGCTCCTACAGCTTTGGAGAAGTAAGTTATAAAGGCCAGAAAAAGCCTTTCTTACTATTTTTTTATTTTCTTACATGCACTTCCTTGGTCTACCAGTAGATGGTGGCTTTGAAACACAGATGGGATTAATGTGATCGAGGCTCCTGCCTGGAAGGTAAGAGCTTCATAATTCAAACTTTCTCAGAGACAGTTCTCCAGCCTTCTCTGCAGCCCCCTTACTTTTCCACGTAGAAAATAATTTCACTCCTCTCTGGGTCCTCAACAATCAGTCCTGGTTAGTAGAGGAGATTGGGAGGGTTGTATATATTTAGCCCCTTGCTGTCCCGCAAGGCAAACAATGGCATGATCTCACCCAGTCCAGAAGAGCTCATGGGAACACAGCAAACCAAATTTATGGGTTAAATGTTGTCAGCCCTTGTCTATGCTCCTCTCTCTCCCCTTTTGTGAGGTGGCAGATCCCTGGAGCTCCCTTTGTCTGTAGCCAGAGACCCGATTATTCTAACATATCTTTAGTGTGGTGGGGAGGTACCAGCAGTAACAGCTGATGTTTTCACCTCTCAGCTCTGATTTCATGATTCCCTCATTTGTTCCTCTCTCCTCTGGGGGGTGTCCAGCCTTCATTTGGTATCCTAAACTCTAGAAGATCTTTCTCCTGTCTGTTTCAGCCTGTGTCCTAGCTATTTTTCTGGAGAAGTGAGTCGCATGTCTTTCTAGTCTGCTGTTTTCCTGGAAGTCCCCTTGTGGACCTTTTCAAACCCACTCGTCTAACACCCCTCCTGGAAAAGGGGAGGCAGATACCCTTGTCAAGAGTTGAAACCAGACCATTGAAACCTGAGAAGCAGCAGAGTAGCTCCACAGGAAAAGCAGGCATCATGGCTACGAGACCATGTGGCAGCAGTTCCAGCCGCCCGTTACTCACCAGCAGCTCGTGGATATCACCCACGTGTGCCTGTCATGCTCACTCCAATGACTGCATGGATTCCAGTAGCACCATGGCAAGTAGATTATATCAGTCCCCAGCCACACTCCAAAGAGGCTCTCACTACCACAGAAACTCCCTCAGGCAGGACTCCTGTAACCAGTAAGACTAGAAAAAGTAATGCCCTATACAGGGTGCCAGCCCAAACTGACTGTAACCAAGAAACTCCATTTACTGGTCATCTGCCTTATAACCCCATTGGTGCAGATCTTAGAGAAAGGATGAATAGCTTTTCGGTTTCTAGATGCAAACAAGATTACAGTGAAATGCCCTGATATCATAAAGAAATACAAATATTTAACTTACCTGGAGTGTTGGACTACATATGGGGAAAAGAAAATGCAGTAGAGAGAGTTTTATCAGGATGGTGAGAAGAGAAGATGAGGTAGGGATATTGCACAGGTCTCCTAATCATAAAACAAAGTCATTGATTAAACCACTCTTTTCCCCATCTCTTTCTAATAGGGAAATAAAATGTCAAGTCATTTGTGTTGTGTTACATGGGGCCAAATCCAAAGTATAAATGTGTCAGAGACTGGATGCTTGTCTTCTAGTACCCCATTTCCCCTTTCCTTGTCACCCATGGAATAGGTGTCCCAACCTTCTTACCTTTTTACAGGAAGCCACCCGGCTAGTTGTCACCAGAAGTTAGTGGATAAGAATGAGGTTTACCATGTACAACTGGCCTCCTCTAACCTGTCCAATTGCAAGTCCTGAAAGTCCTCTACCTGCTTTGTACCTGGCAGTGGCCTTCTCAGTCTAGGACTTTGAAGAACTGATTGGGACAGATGCCTGCTCCTCCCCAGTGCTCAGGAAAACACACATTGCTATCAGAGGTGAGCAGAGAATGACCTTTGTTGGGGAAGACACAAATGAACTCTCCTGACCAATGCAATGATCACACCTGGACTCATTTCTCAGCTCTCAGATGCTGGGTAAGTTACTGCCAAACTCAGTTGGCTCATTGATTAGAAAGAAGTTGAAGATACCTGTCCTCCCTTATGTGGTGGAGGGATCCAGAGGCAATCTCTGAAAGTGATTTAAGGACAAGCATTACAAAAACCATCGGTTTCTAGGAAATACTTGGTTCTGGTGTGGATATAATTGTTGCTTCCTCTGTAATGTGATCTCGGTTTTGGGGCATCCCTGTCAATGTCAAACTCTGTCTGGTAAATCAATTTTGTCAATGTTTATTTAAAACCCCTTTTTCAGCAGTTGACTATCTCTTGTATGCCTAGAAAGCAAGACAGTCATAAAATGGTTAAATTCATGTGTTAAGGTGACTGTTTCCTATAATGGAATCATTTTCAGTTATTGAAAATAACTCAAATGAGCTTGCTTATTTTGGTTGCATAGATTGGTGTTGAATAAAAACTCAGTTAGATAGATATAGATAGAGATGTTAAAGATATATAAAGATAGATGATTGATAGAAACTAGATAGATATTAGAGATAGATGATTGATATGTGAGATAGACCGACAGAGAGAGATAGAGAGAGAGACAGATAGATAGATAAATGTACAGCTAGCTAGCTAAGTATACAAAGATTACTTTTCTTCCTGTCTTTCCAAACACTTGTTATTTGATTAAATGAAAATAACAACAAACTCACTACTCAACCTTACTTTTCTCTTATAAAATATAACATCTCAGATTATTAGTTCCTAAAGAAAGGTGTAAATTGTGAAATAATGCCAACACTGTTTTTGTGCAGTGAAATACCCTTTCTCCATGTATTTGTGTTTTAAACACCACCAGAATGACTTATCGTTCTCTTTTTAGCCTGACAAGTCCACACAGAATTTAAGAGACACCTGCGTGATTGGGTCAGCTAGACACAGAACCATGGGACATTACTGGTGTGGCAACTTGTAGCACAACTTTCCTTCAAATAAGTTACCTTCTTTTGAGTCTACATCTCTTGCTCCCAGTTGCTATGATTTAAAGTAAACTGAAAGAAGAAACATCAACATGTGAAAGTTCTTATTCTACAGGGATTAAAAAAAAAACAAAAAACAAACACAAGCATCATGTGAAGTGAGAATTGAAAATAAGAGATGGCAGGATTAGCTGTGTGAGTTTTCTTACCCTAAGACCTTGACATCTCATGATTGGCAGGCATTGCAGAAACAACTATATCATTTAGTACTGAAGAAGATGAAATTGGAGAGCTGAGTTATGATGTAAAATTGATGCATTAATATGTCTCCCAGCATCACTTGGTTAAGCACTAAGAGCATTTGGGTACAATAATGCCCCAAGAGACTACCCACAACCTAATGGCCTAGAATCTGTGATGCTATTTGTCACATAGCAAAATGGAATTTGCAGATGGGGAGAAATGAAGGCTCTTGATATGGTGAGATTATCCTGGAAATACACATTTGCAACCAGTTTCGCCACACGTGTCCTTATAAGACAGAAGAGGTGGCAAGGAACAGAAAGGGATTTAATGAATGGATGTAGAGGAGGGAATGAGGTACTTTGAAGATGGAGGAAGGGACTGTGGGCCAAAGCATGTGAGCAGCTTGTAGAATCTGAAAAGGGCAAGGAAATGGATTCTCCCTCAAGATGCTAGAAGGGATGCAGCCCTGCCAACTCACCTTGTACAGATCATTTCCAGATCAATTAGATAATAAATGTGTTGTCTCAAGCCACCAAATGGTATTAATTTGTTACAGCAGCAATCAGAAACTCATACAGCACCTCAACAGCTCCTAGGTAGACCTGTTTCTATTCATCCACCTCTTCCTCTCTTTGCCACCTTGTGCAATGCTCCTTATGGGAAAAAGGGCTTAAAAGTTGAGTCCATCCTTTTTTACACACCAGCGTTCTGTAAGAAAAAATGAAAATTTTGAAGACACATGGCCCAATTAAAAGGGTAAAGAGGATGGTGATAGTGTTACCAGATTTTATCTAGGTACTTGGCTATGTTGCAGAAATGAATTTCAAGAGCATACCAGGCATATTAGGTCAATAATTTATTCAGGTAGGGAGGAAAGAGAAATGGGAGAAAATAACAGAACAGGAGACCCTGGTAGAGAGAAAGGGGTTAAAAGGAATAAAGAGTATTGATTTAAAAACTACATTTCCCCGTTATAGGTTATAAATCCCCAGGTTTACTTGTGTGGCCACATGGTAGAGGAAAAATGGCTAGGGTGGCGCACAGAGGACAGGAATGGGTCCAGAGGAAAGAGAGCAGGGTGAGAGCACTCAGGACTTGTGGTTTGCTTTATAAACTATTAATTATTCCACCCCTTTGCTAATGGAATGGGAAGGTTCCAGCTGTTTGCTGTTCTGATTGATTACCCTACCCATCAATCCCTTAGGAGGACCCAATGATATAGTCTGTAGGGAACATCTGGGGCTTTCCCTGGCTCTCAGATGAAGAAGTCTTTTTCTGGATAACAGAATCTTGAGGGTGGGCATCTTTCACCAGCCAGCTTGGGGGTTACTGAGATCCACTTGGACTCTCTGTCAGGTTTCAGATCCATCTATTAATTCCTGATATACTATTCTGCTTCAGTAAGTGGGCCCAAAAAGGGGTTCAGCCATGACATACAGGACCATAAGAGTGAGAAAAGCCAGGTACCTTCAGAGGCTACTTCCTCCCAAAGTTGATTGGAAACAGCATTTTTCCTTGACTTCTTTTATGTTGCTGGTTAACTCTAGGGAGAGATTGTGGTAGAGCTGCTGGGTTTGGTATAAAGAGCCTACCCGACCTCCCATAGCAATAATTATGCTTAGGACATCTCGGAGAGGATGGAAACAGGCACTTCCCTAGACATAAACTCATAAAGACAGTGTAGGCAACAATAAGACAAGCACATGGCAAGCAAAATAAAAATACTTAAGAGAGTTGTTCCTTTATTATACAGGCACATTCCTTAACTACTTAGAAAATGAAGACTTTTAACATGTTCATTATCCCTTTGCATATGATCTAGAATAGAAAAGATATCATCATAATCATCAGGCATATAGGTACAGTACTTAATACGAATTAATGTGCAAATTCCTCTTTGAGCTGCAGGTAATAGACCTAAGATCTAGGTTTGCATATGTTTTCTCTCCATGGAAGCAGGCCATAATGCCAATTTTGCTTCAGTCCTACTCACAGTACTCTAGTGATCATTGTTGCACTTGGTATGTCCTTCATACAGCCAGCAGGTTGCAGCACTGTTGACCCAAGTGAGAAGCTAGGAAGGTAAGCTCCAGTATTTCACTGCCCTGGTGTATAGTGCCCAGTGACACTATGAAATAGAGCCAGTCTGATTCAGTTCATTCTTAAAGAGAAGAGCCAAGGATTTGACTGTAGATCTTAACCACACTTACAAAGGCCCTTCTCAGTAATACCTGGATTCACTTTTGATTCATAACTAGGTCTAAAGGCCTGTCAAGTTGACATGGAAAACTCACCACCTCTTGTCTTTTCCTTCCAACCTGCAGAACTCTTTTTATCATCACTTGTAGGGTCAGTTTACTCTGTACATCCATGTGCTTTCTGAACATTAGAGAAACAATTGAGTTAGTAGTGGGAATCAGATGAGATAAAAGTGCCCAGACAGAATTTTAGGGATAATGCCTTGATAACTTGTTGGGTTGCCTTTTTAAGTTACCTTGACTTATAATTTGAAATAAAGTTTCAATAAAAAAAAAAAACCCTCACCACCACAGGGTCTTAGGATAGAATTACTCTACAAATGAGGCTTATAGTTAACAAACCTACTTTGGGTGACCATTAGGGTAAATTGGAAACTAAGACTTGACAGCACATCTGAAACATTTAACAAAAGTTCTCAGGCAAAAATGGGGACAGATTTTGAGAAGCAAGTTTTAGCATTGGTTTGAGAAACACTGGAGTTTTGTTCCAACACTTGTCTTTCCCTCAGGTCTGAATGGACAAAGCAACGCTGATGCCACTTTTTTTTGGACAAACTCTGGCAGTAAGTCCAAAAACTGGGCTTTCAGATTCTTAATCTTTTGTGTCTCTGCACTCATGTTTTTCTAATATCTAACTACAATCCATAAGTATTTGTTTAGACCATTTTTAAAGAAAATGCTGAAAGTCTGGTTAAACACTTTACAATATCCTTCCTTTGGTGCATAATCCCTTTTTGCCATTTGGAAGCAGCTGGGCTACCCATTAAGGCTTCGGTGGGCATGTCCTCTTCAATGATCACTCCTAGGTCTTTGAAAGACCTAAAAGGGAGATGCCTGGTTTTCCCCAGTGCTAGGGAAAACCCAAGTCATTCTCAGAGGTGAGCAGGGAATGAACTTCATTGGGTGGAGACACTGATGACCCTGTTCTCTTATCTCTTTAGGTTTTTTAATTTGTAAAAGGAAGTGAGAGAAAGCTTTTCTTGAAATCCCAACACTGTATAATTCAAGTATTATTCTGAAGTCATTCTTGCTTATTGGTTTACTTTGTACTTTGCTTCCCCATATGCACTCACTTGTAAAACTGGGGAGCCAAAAATGGAGAATCCAAGTTTCCTGATTGCAGTGTATGGCACATTCCAAAGGGATAAGACTGAATTGTACTATGTCTATGAAGGACCACAGCAGACTTTACTCCCTTAATTATCTCCAACCATGACTAAAAAGCCTTCTTTGCCCTTCATAACAAAGTCTCAAACACAGATCTCTGTTTTGCTTTCCACTGCCAGGGCCCAAGATAATGTCTACTCTTCTGACTGTCAACATTGAAACCGCAAAGAGAAAGGAGCATTAAATGACTTTCTTTCAAAGATTGGGAGTAGGACTTGGAATTAAATTTCTGTTTTGATGTTCCAATTTCATTCAGAGTTTAAGAAGTAAGTGTCCTTGTGGTAGTCAGACTAATGTCCACATCCTCATCCTGGAAACTATGTGTTTGTTTTTTTTGTTTTGTTTTGTTTTGTCTTTTTTTTTTTACCTTCCATGGCAAAAGAGACTTTATGAGATGATTAAATGATGGTCTTGAAGCAGGGAGGTTATCTTAGATTATCCAGGTGGACCCAAAGTCACCTCAAGAGTCTTTATAAGATGGAGACAGAAAGGTCTAAGAGAGATTTTTTTTTAATTTTTTATTGACTTTGTAATAATATTACATTAAAAATATATATGTGAGGTCCCATTCAACCCCACCCCCCACCCCCCCTCTCCCCCCCCCCCAACAACACTCGTTCCCATCATCATGACACATCCATTGGATTTGGTAAGTACATCTTTGGGCACCTCTGCACCTCATATACATTGGTTCACATCATGGCCCATACTCTCCTCTATTCCATCAAGTGGGCCCTGTGAGGATTTACAATGTCCGGTGATTACCTCTGAAGCACCATCCAGGGCAGCTCCATGTCCCGAAGACGCCTCCACCTCTCATCTCTTCCTGCCTTTCCCCCATACCCTTTGTCCATTATGTCCACTTTTCCCAATCCAATGCCACCTCTTCTATGTGGACATTGGATTGGTTGTGTCCATTGCACCTCTATGTCAAGAGGAGGGTCAGATTCCACCTGGATGCTGGATGCAATCCTCCCATTTTCAGTTGTAATCACTCTAGGCTCCATGGTGTGGTGGTTGTCCTTCTTCAACTCCATCTTAGCTGAGTGTGGTAAGTCCAATAGATCAGATTGTAGGTGCTGGAGTCTGTTGAGGCTCAGGATCTGGCTATCACATTGTCAGTCCAGAGATTCATATCCCCTAAATATATCTTAAACCCCAACATTAACTACACCTCCAGCACATTAGCATGAAAGTCTTATGAAGGGAGATCCCATCTGAGTCCAGATTCATCACACATAAACACCATTTCCAAAGAGGGGCCATCTGCCCTGGTAGTTAACCCCATCGGCCATGACCATAACTCCCATGGGTCTCTTTAGCCCTCAAAGGAACCAATATGTGGGGGTTGTATCTGCTTTATCTGTCTCTCTGACTCTGCTCAGTTGTGCATGAGGGCAAACCTTCTGCCAGCCTCCAGACTCTTTTTTAGAAACTCGTAGCCATATAAACTCAAGAGATTTGAAGACGTTCAACTGTGGGCTTTGAAGGTGGAGGAAGGGACCAAGAGCCAGCAAGTGAGGAGAGTATCTAGAAGCTGGAGAAAGCAGGTGTTTTAGTTTCCTGGGCTGCTCAAACAAATACTATGAAATGGATTGGCTTACAAAATGGGAATTTAATAGCTAATGGGTTTGAGGTTGGAAACATGTCCAAAACAAGGTATCATCAAGATGATGCTTTCTCTCCAAGACTGTTGCATACTGGGGCTGATTGCTGGTAATGTTTGGTCCTTAACTTGTCACATGGTGAGACACATGGTGACATCTACTGGTCTCTTCCATGTTTTATTCATTTCAGTTTCTGACTGCTCTGTCTGGTGTTTCTCTCTCTCTCTCTCTCTCTCTCTCTCTCTCTCTCTCTCTCACTCTCACTCCCTCCCTCCTCTTCCATTCAGCTTATAAGGGCCTCCAGTTGGAGGATGAAGACCACCATCATTGAGGTGAGTTATGCTTAAGCTGAAGTAGCTTCATCAAATGACCTCGTTACAATGGGTTCCACACCAACTAGAATGGATTAACTTTACGAACATGTTTATCTGAGGTACATACAGTCCCAAATCACCCCAACATTTAGAATGATTCTACCTTGCCACCTCCTAAAGGAACACAGCCCTGATACTGTTTGATTTTAACCCAGTGTTACTGACCTCCAGAACTATAAGACCAAAAAAAAAAAAAACAAAAAACAAAAAACGGATTGTTTCAAGCCACTAGGTTTGCAGTAATTTCTTACAACAGCAATAGGAAACTAATATACCTATTTTATCAAAACATCATTGAAATGAAAAGGGGAATACAAACAGCAATCCATCATGTCATTGACAGTAACCAGAATGGCCTAATTATAGTACCAGGATAAGACATGTGATGCAGTGGGCTATGGGAGAAGGATTTAGGTTTGCCACTTAACTTCATCTGAGATCAGTCTTGAAGGAAGAGCATGAGTTATCGGGCCTAATGCACAGCTGGAAGTTTCAAAGAATCTGGTGAATAGGAAAATGCCCATCAATGTGTGTAGGTGAGACATTGGTGTAAAAGAGTGTATCTTTGCAATGACAAGATGCTTACAACTGAAGGACTAACACAAGAGTATGGGTAATGTTTTATCCTCTTGGCATGCATAGCTCATTGAGCTGTTGCATGTGTGTCCACCTGGATGGAAAAGGTGGAGTGTTTGTTAAGTTTGGTATTGGTTGCTGGAGTTGATTAAGGGTTCTTTCTACTCACACAGCTCAGCATTCCAGACCCCCCACCTCACTGAAGATGAAAGGTGGCCAGTGTGCTAGCCACTGTTACTGTCCTCCAAAAAGCTGAAGAGTCACTCTGAAGAGTGACTTTGATTGACAGAGCCCTTTGGTTCAAGGGGTCTGAGTGCTTGTGGACTACTTCTTTGACATGCATTTCATGAGGTAGGCATGACTGAACCATCTTCCCTGACAGTTTGTCATTTCATTTTGATGTGCTGCAATCCAGGGTGTTGTTGCCTAATGTTCATTGGGGAAATCACAGGTCTGACAGGCTTAGGCTATTTTAGGGTTCAGGGCAAGTTTCCTTGGTTTCATCAAACCTCTTTCCAGAGAGTTGATAAATGTAGCTCTGAGCCAAGATCCAAAAGCAATCTTAGGGCTGTGATGGGAGACCTCTGGCTGCTTGTCAATCCCATTACAGGACTTTCCATTTTGGGTGAAAGGGCCTGGGATTATTGTACTGAATAAAGTCTTTGAATAGTAAGTAGGGGAAAAATCAGTTAAATGGACTGAATGTATTTTAATTAAAGTGTTGGGTGGTTAGGTGTCTAATTGAAGTGGATTTTTAAAAAAAATTTTTTTGGGTGTGGACAAAAACGTAAAGCTGCAAGTTGGAAAAGAAGAGTGACAAGCTCACTAAATGCAAGGAATTCCATTTCCTGGAATCAGGTTAATATGAAAAACATTTGATTATGAGAAGCGCCTATTCACTTTGTCACAGCTGAGATTAATATCCCAAATGAGACTTGAACACTAAGGCAGCAGTCTGAGGAAGGTGGCTGGTGGTATGAAACAGTTTCCAAAGAGACGAGGATGCCCTTGAATCAAATGTTAGGTTTGAAAAGCCCTGGTAAATTCATCTGTGTCGGGGATTGACTGCTCCTGTGGTTGTGTCCATTATCAGTGACAAGGTGGTCCTCAAAACCAGTCTTAATCATGGGACTCTTCATCCACCCAGCAGCTTCATAACTTGAAGCTAACTTCAGTCTTAGTAAGCAGAGGGTTTACAAATATTTTTCATAAGGAGCCTTTCCTAATCCTGACCATTTATTTCTTAGGGGATTAAGAGCAATCAAAATACTAACATAGGAAAACGGACTTGGCCCAGTGGTTAGGGCGTCCGTCTACCACATGGGAGGTCCGCGGTTCAAACCCCGGGCCTCCTTGATCCGTGTGGAGCTGGCCCATGCGCAGTGCTGATGCACGCAAGGAGTGCTGTGCCATGCAGGGGTGTCCCCCGCTTAGGGGAGCCCCACCCACAAGGAGTGCGCCCGTAAGGAGAGGCACCCACTGCGAAAGAAAGTGCAGCCTGCCCAGGAATGGCACCGCCCACACTTCCCGTGCCCACACTTCCCGTGCCGCTGACGACAACAGAAGTGGATGAAGAAAAAAGATGCGGTGGATGGACACAGAGAACAGACAACCGGGGGAGAGGGGAGAATTAAATAAATAAATAAATCTTTAAAAAAAAATACTAACATATCTCTGTAGCTATTTGATGTGTAACATTCCCCTTTTCTATAAATTTATCTGAACCTTAGAGATATGAAATGACTTGACTGAAACAAAGAACCTAGATGTTAAGAGTAATTTCTCTTTCCCTATGCTGAGTCTCAGGTGTTTGCGGAATTTGGCTGCTTGTGCAGATGGTAATTTTTATTTTCCTAAGGTAAGTGGAGTTAAGTGAAAAACCTTTCCTAGTCAAAACTCACCAGCGCCATTCTGATACTAGATTGCTCCTTTCTTCTTATGCAGAGCTCAAGAAAAGGATAAATTCTTCAACATATTTTAAATCACTAATAAGGAAAGTAGATGGTTTAATCATTTAACAGAGGAAAGGGAATTCTATAAGGAGTTTGAGAAATCTCTTCTTACAGCAGATACTTTCCCACTCTACTGCCAAGGAAAGTAGCCATTTAATTTATACATACATGGAATGGCATAATCCAATTTCATTTTATCCTCCGAGACACACATGCTACTCAGGACATCCAATGATCTGGTAACCAAAGTTATGAGAATGTTTTTGAGTGACTCCAAACCAGTTCCAAATTGAAACAAAATGATTACCTTTTCCGTATGAAGAGTTTTGTGGAGCATTAAAAATAAGTGTTCAACTCACAACCAAACTTTCATTTTGTGAAAAGATCCATCCAAATTCAGTATCAAGCCAGAGAGTTAAAGGAAGGAAATTGGAACACTTTCCATGCAAATCAGAACAGAATCTCAAAAACTGCTAAAATATCATCTCACTCCCCCTTCCATGGGTATGCCCCACTGCTGGGACTCTGAGTGAAAAAACTTCCATTTAAAGTTTCATTTTCCAATCTCCCAATTGAGATGGAAATGATCTCCCTCTGCAGATTGCTTTGCTGAAGCAGAAATGAATGGCTTTTCAAGGAAACACATTCACATTTCAATCTGAAAATTTGCTTTTAAAAGGTATATTTTTCTTCTTCACTTTAAAGAAGAAAATATCCTAATCAGCATAGAGAATTATGCCATGCTGGGAAAAGTGAAAATAAGTTCATTGCAAACAACCTCTTACTGTTCCTACATTTTACCACCATTTGAGTGATTGTGCCAATTTTTCGTCACCTGAACTCTTGGAAAAGTAATGACAAGATCACATTTGCTTCTATGTTCTGATTAATTTAAAGCTTTGTACACATATTAAAATTTGTTTCTAGTGAATATTGACAGAAATGGAAAATTATCTAGGAATTTGACTCCAAGTCTTGAGCCATTCATTAGCACATTTTTCCTTTTTTTAGAGTACATTGGAGTTTGACATTTTTGTTTAAAAATCCACTAGTTAAAGAATACATAGTCATTTACTACTGAAACAACTAAGCCTTAAGGATGTTTTAAAAGAAGATATCTAACTTTTGATTGATTTTAGGTGTAAAGGGCAGATGCCAATATAAATGAGTTTAAATGTGATAATTTGGAAAAAGAAAGAAAGCACATATCCCATACTCAATCCAGCAAAAATTAAGGATGGACAAATAGTAAAAGCAGTGACAACAAAACAATCATATGCCAATTAAGTTATGAAGGGCACGAGACTGAACAGGCAACTTGGGAAATGCAAGTGAGATGAAATATCTTATTATGATAAAGAAATTCTCACACTGGATTAAAAAGGCACCATTAAGCTACATATTGGTGAGAAACTTTATAGGTTGAATCATGTCTCTGAAAGAGATATGCTGGTGTCCTTATTAGAATAGAGAAACCTGGACGTAAATCATAGAAGTCCATGTGACAATTGGGAAGAGAACCCCAAGGCTCTCCAGGCCCAGTCAAGTCCAAAAAGACACACGGGCCAGTTGCTTCCCTACAGATTTTACAGGGCATGACCCTTCTCACACCTTGATTTCCAACGTCCAGCCTCCAGAACCTGTAACTTTATGTGTTTTGAAGTGACCCAGTTTATGGTACTAGGCTAGGGCAGCCCCAGGAACCTGAAATAGCACTAAAAAAGAAGAAAGAAAAAGTGGAAAACAAAAAAATAGAAAAACGTATGTCAGGTAAATGTAGGAGAAAAGAAAACAGAATATGAAATTCAGATAAAACTCAAAATGGACACCTGAGGGAGAAGAGGGGAAATTTATAATTATAAGATGTACAGTTCACTCTGAAGTGTAATTACCTAGAATGGGCATGTGACGACCACTTCAAAGAAAGAAGAGAACAAATTGCCAAAATCTTACTTCTATTTGGTGATATTGGAAAATCTACTCAGAAACAAGTAATTCGAGGTCATTTAAAAATAGTTAAATTATGAAGAATTTAAATTACACAATTTTCAAAGATGGTTTAAAACATGGCCCCCAAAATAAAACACAATCCTTGCACACATGCATGGAAAAATTCCAAAAGATTCTCTGTAGCAGGACCTGCAGGAATTCTTTTAATAAATCTTCCAGAAATATGAGTCACATATGGGAATATTCCTGTGGTGGAAGGGAGAGATGGTGATTTTTACTTTTATCCCATGTCTACGTGTATCTTTTAATTTTCTTTGTAAAAGCAGAGATATATCCAGGTATTATTTGTTTGATGAAAATTAACAGTTTCTATTTGTTTATAGGAGAGCTTGTGTAAGATTTATTCCACACAGACGAAAATGATCTAATTGAAATCATCACCCCAAAACTTTGTTCTGGTTGGAAGTACAATTTATTGTGTGTGTTGTGGTTTTTTTTTTGCTTTGTTTTTTTTCTCTTCATTTATTTCTTTAATGTTACATTAAAAAAAATATGAGATCCCCATATATCCCCCCCCTCACCCCACTCCTCCACCCATAACAACAACCTCCTTCATCATCATGAGACATTCATTGCATTTGGTGAATACATGTCTGAGCACCGCTGCACCTCATGGTCAGTGGTCCACACCATAGCCCACACTCTCCCACAGTCCACCCAGTGGGCCATAGGAGGACATACAATGTCCGGTAACTGTTCCTGTGACACCATCCAGAACAAATCCAACCCCCAAAAATGTCCCCACATCACATCTCTTCTTCCCACTCCCTACCCCCAGCAGCCACCATGGCCACTTTCTCCACACCAATGCCACATTTTCTTCGATTACTAATCACAATAGTTCATGAAGAGAATATCAATAAGTCCACTCTAATCCATACTCTATTCCTCCATCCTGTGGACCCTAGAACGGCTGTGTCCACTCCACATCTATATCGAGAGGGCTTAGATTTCACATGGATGATGGATGCAATTCTCCTGCTTTCAGCTGTAGGCACTCTTGGCTCCCTAGTGTGGTGGTTGACCTTCTTCACCTCCATGTTAGCTGAATGGGGTAAGTCCAATAAACCATAGTGTGGGAGCTGCAAGTCTGTTGATGTCCAGGGCCTGGCTATCACATGGTCAGTCCAGACATTCAGGTCCCCTGGGTATACATTAAACTCCAGCACCAACTACAGTTCCAGTAAAAGTAACAGGAGAGGTTTGTGGACAAAGATCACATCTGAGTCCAGCTCCATCACACAGAAACACAAACTCCAACGTAGGGCCAACTGACATGGCACTGAAGTCCATCTGCCATGACCATAGAACCTGTGGGTCTCTGAAGCCCTCAGATGAACCAATACCCAGGGCTGCATCTACTTTTATTTGTGTCTGGGACTCTGCTCAGGTGTGCATAAGGGCAACCCCTCTGATAACCTCCCAGCTATTTTTGGAGACTCATAGCCATATAAACTCATTTGTCCTTTCCATTTCCCCCTTTTATTCCGGTCAAAAAGCATTTTTAACTCCTGGTATTATATGTAGACTGAGATATTCTGCTGGTCCAAGTTGACCCTTTTATTCAAGGTCATTTTCTAGTTACATCATCAGCTGGTACTTGGTAGTAACCCCTCAGTGCCAGGGAGGCTCATCCCTGGGAGTCAGGTCCCACATTGGGGGGAAGGCAACACATTTACATGCTGAGTTTGGCTTCGAGACTGGCCACATTTGAGCAACACGGAAGCTTTCAGAAGGTAACTCTTAGGTACCCTGCAGCTCTAGGCCTTCTTCTTATTTCAGGTGCAAAGGCTCACAAGCATAGTCATTAGTATCAAGGGCTCATTGTTGGACAGCCCTTCTTTTTTGGTCTTTGTCGTTGCTCTTGGGGGATGGTTGGTGTTCCTTTAGGAACTGTGATAGAGCTCCCCTGGCTAGGAACTCAGCTCCCCCTCAGTTGTTGTTTTTAAATGTAACCACTATGAAGATATCCTAACATTTTTATGTACCCTGGATATATGCCCTGCCAACCATATGTCCCCTGTCAATAACAGCATCCTATACCAGTATTCCTCCCCTGCCATTGTTCAGCATCTCTGTGATCCAAAACTTCTTAAAAAATGAAACCCGTTATATTGCCAGGTTCCATTAATAGTAAAATGGAATATAGTGATGAGTTTAGATGTTAGATATGGAATACATATTAATTTAGAAAAATTAAGCTAAAAATAAATTGGGGTATCAAAAAGTTAAAAAATGCAAAAGCTTTGTTCTTGATGTTTTGCCTTCCATCACTACAATAAGTGTTGCCCTGTATGCAAATTGGCAAGGCAACTTCTTCCATTTTTTCCTCAGTATCTACGTCCTTTTTCTTTTTTATCCCTAATTATTAAGCTTATCTTCACAGAAGTTTTAGATCACAGTAATTTATATATACAATGTACAGTACACCCACATATCCAACATAAAACCCTTTTCCCTTCCACAGCAATAATCTTTTTACATATTGATACTATATTTACTGAAACTGATGAACAAATATTGAGACAATAGCTTTCAATAAGGAGGTAACATTTGGGTTTACATTGTGGTTTATATTTTAGACTATACAATTTTCTAAAGATTTAGTTATCTTATGTTTTACATTATGATCTACATTTTAGCCTATCAGCCCATATACATTTTTGGTGTAATTTAACATGTCTTATATCCATCCTTGCATAATCTTGTGAACACTTCTATTGCCCACACAGTTACGCTGGTTCCATCTATTCAATATCTCTTTCCCCCTCCCCTCAGCGCCCACAGTGACAGTCAATCTTCATTGCTTGAAAGGCCATGTTCAGAGATACTTGCAACAGTGCTGAAAGCTTGACATGCTCAAATGCCCTAATGCATTGGTAGCCACCATTTCTCTTGAGAGATACAATTCCCTCTATTTGAGAACATCAGTCCTCCCCAGGATGTGGGTATACCTTCACTCTCATTATATGGGTCTCTGTCCAATGATATAATCCACTATGGCAAAATGAGCACTCACAAACTCCCAAGAAGCTTGTCCTGTGTCAGATTATACCCTTTAAGCATCTTAAATAGGAAACTCTCCTTATTATATTTTTGAAAATATTTTTTCAGCATTATACTCTCAACCAACTCCCTGACAATCTCCTATGTTCGTATGCCCCCCCCCCCAATTTATTGGGCAATATTACCCATCCTCCCACCCCTAGCCACCCTAAAGCCCCCAAAGTCCCACCTAAAGGTAACCCTATTCCCCCATTTTAGACCTTCCTTGTACAAATACTTACCTCCAGCTTATCATAGATTTCACCCTTGTAGGTGTCAGCTTACGTCCTTCCTTCATCCCCCATTTTCCTTTAAGCCTATCATCCAGTCTTTAGCTCACTAAGGCAGTTTGGCTTAATTATTTCAAATCATTGATGTCATGTATTATTTGTCCTTCAATGCCTGGTTTGCTTCACTCAACATAAGGTTCTCAAGATTCATCCATGTTACCACATGTGTTTGTAGTGTATTCGTTCTTAAAGCCGAGTAGTATTCCATTGTATGTATATACCACATTTTCTTTATCCATTCATCTTTTGATGGGAATTTGGGTTGATTCCAACTTTTGGCAAGAGTGAACAATGCTGCTATGAATATTGGTGTGCATATATCGGTTTGTGTCCTTGTTTTCAGTTTTGCTGGGTATATAACCAACAGTGGAATTGCTGGGTCACATGGCAAATCTACAGCTAGTTTTTTGTGAAACCGCCCAACTGTCCTCCAGAGTGGCTGGATCCTTCTGCATTCCCACCAGCAGTGGATGAGTGTTCCCATTCCTTCACATCTCTCCAGCATTTGTAATTGCTGTTTTTTTCATAGCTGCCAATCTTATGGAAGTAAGATGGTATCTCATTGTAGTTTTGATTTGCATTTCCCTAATAGGTAGAGATTTGGAGCATTTCTTTTCATGTGCTTTTTAGCCATTTTTATTTCTTCTTTGGAGAAGTGTCTGTTTAAATCTTTTTCCCATTTTTAAAATAGGTTGTTTGTCTTGATTTTTGAGATATAGGAGGTCTTTATATATGCAGGTTATAAGTCTCCTATCAGATATATGGTTACCAAATATTTTCTCCCATCATGTAGGATCTCTTTTCACTTTCTTGACAAACTCCATTGAGGTGCAGAAGGCTTTAATGTTGAGGAAGTCCCATTTATCTATTTGTTCTTTTGCTACTCGTTCTTTTACTGTGAAGTTCATGAAGACATTTCCTATTACAAGTTCCTGTAGATGCTCACCTACACTGCTTCACTGCTTTCCAAAGTCGTTATGGATTTGGCTCTTATATTTAAGTCTTTGATCCACCATGAGTTGATTTCTTATAAGGTGTGAGATGGTAATCCTCTTTCATTCTTTTACATATGGATATCCAGTTCTCCAGGCACCATTTGTTGAATAGGCCATTCTCTCCCAGTTGAGAGGGTTTGGTGGCTTTATCAAATATTATGTGACTATATATATGAGGGTCTATATCAGAACTCTCAATTCGGTTCCATTGGTCTGTGTGACTCTCCTTGTGCCAATACCATGCTGTTTGCACTACTGTAGCTTGTAGAATGTTTTGAAGTCAGGTAGTGTGATTCCTCCAATTTCATTTTTCTTTTTCAATATGTCTTTGGCTATTCGGGGCCTCTTTCCTTTCCAAATAAATTTCATAGCTAGTTTTTCCAGTTCATTAAAGAATACTGTGTTGATTTTTATTGGGATTGCATTGAATGTGTAGATCAGTTTTGGTAGGATAGACATCTTAATAATATTTAGTCTTCCTATCCATGAACAGGGAATATTCTTACATTTATTTAGATCTTCTTTGATTTCCTTGAACAGTGTTGTGTAGTTGTCTGTGTATGTGTGTTTTTTTTTACATCTTTAGTTAAATTTATTCCTATGTATTTGATTTTTAATGACTATTGTAAATGATATTTGTTTCTTGATTTCCTCCTGAGCTTGCTCATTATTAGTGTACAGAAATGCTACTGATTTTTGCACATTGATCTTATAACCTGTGGCTTTACTAAACTCATTTATGAGTTCTAGAAGCTTTGTTGTAGATCTCTCAGGGATTTCTATGTATAGGATCATGTCATCTGCAAATGATGAAATTTTGGCTTCACCTTTCCAATTTGAATACCTTTTATATCTGGTTCTTGCCTCAGTGCCCAAGCAAGTACTTCTAAGACAATGTTAAATAGAAGAGGTGATAGTGGGCATCCTTGTCTTGTTCCTGACTTAGGGGGAAGGATTTTAGGATTTCACCATTGTAAATGATGTTGGCTGTGGGTTTTTCATATATACTCTTTATCATGTTCAGAAAATTTGCCTGTATTCCAAACTTTTGCTGTGTTTTTATTGAGAAAGGGTGCTGTATTTTGTCAAATACTTTTTCTGCATCTATAGACATAATCATGTGATCATTTTCCTTTAATCTGTTTATATGGTGTATTATATTGATTGATTTTCTTATGCTGAACCATCCTTGTACCTACTTGGTAATGGGTATAATTCTTTTAATGTGTTGTTGAATAACAGCCAGTATTTTGTTGATGATTTTTGCATCTAGGTTCATTAGAGAAATTCGTCTGTAATTTTCCTTTCTTGAGGTGTCTCTTTTGGCTTTGATACTAGGGTAAAGTTGGCATCACAGAATGAATTAGGTAATGTTCTTTCTGTTTCGATTTTTTGGAAGAGTTTCAGCTAGATTGGCTTTAATTCTTTCTGCAATGTTTGTAGAATTCACCTGTGAAGCCGTCTGGCCCTGGACTCTTCTTAGTTGGGAGGTTGTTAATGACAGATTCTATCTCTTTACTTGTGATTGGTTTGTTGAGGTCATCAATTTCTTCTTTCATCAATATAAGCTCCTTATGTGTTTCTAGGAATTTGTCCATTTCCTCTGAATTGTCATTTTTGTTGGAATATAGTTTTCAAAGTAGCCTCTTGTGATAATCTTTATTTCTATGGGGTCAGTGGTGATATCTCCTTTCTCATTTCTTATTTTGTGTATTTGCATTGTCTCTCTCTCTCTCCTTTTTTTCCTTTCTTTTTTTTTTAGTCTAGCTAAGGATTTGTCAATTTTATTGATATTCTCAAAGAACCAGCTCTTGGTTTTGTTTTTCTTTTGAAGTGCTTTCTTATTTTCTATTTCATTTAGTTCTGCTCTTTGTTATTTCTTTCCTTCTTCTTTCTGTGGGGCTATTTTGTTGTTTTTTTACTAATTCCTCCAAATGTGCAGTTAGTTCTTTGATTTTTGCTCTTTCTTCTTTTTTGATGTATGAATCTATGGCTATAAATTTCCCTCTCAGTACTGCTTTTGCTGCATCCCATAAGTTTTGTTATGTTGTGTTAAAATTTTCATTATTTTCAAGGTAGTTATTAATTTCTTTTGAGATTTCCTCTTTGACCCACTGTTTTTTTTAAGAGTGTGCTATTTAATGGCCATATCTTGGTGTGAAATCTGGGCCTCTGGCCCTTGCATTTTTCCAGCTTCACTCCACTGTTGTCAGAGATGTTATTTTTGTATGATTTTGATCTTTCTGAATTCATTAGCCTTTTTTTGTGTCCTAGCATTTGGTCTACCTTGGACAATGATCCATGTGCACTTGAGAAAAATGTACATCCTGCTGTATTCAGGTGTAATGAACTGTATATGTCTATTAGACCCAGCTCCTCTAATACACAGTTCAAAGTTTTTGTTTCTTTGTTGCTTCTCTTTTGAGATGTTCTGTCCAAAGTTCAGAGTGGTGTATACTAAAGTCTCCCACTATAATTGTAGAGGCATATATTCTTTCACTTAGTTTTCTCAGTGTTTGCCTCATGTATTTGGAGGTGCCCTTTTTAGGAGCATAAATATTTATGATTGTTCGTTCTTCTTCAAAGATTATTCCTTTCACTAATATGTAGTATCTATCTTTGTCTCTCACAATTGTTTCACATTTAAAGTCTATTTTGTCTGATATTAATATAGCTACTCCTGCCTATTTTTCATTATTGTTTGCTTGTGAGATTGTTCTCCAGCCATTTGCTTCCTACCTTCTTAAATCCCTGGGTCTAAATTGTGTTTCTTGTAGACAGCATATAGATGGGTCATATTTTCCCATCCAGGCTTCCAGTCGGAGTCTTTTGACAGGTGAGTTTAACCCAACGACATTCAGTGTTATTACTTTCAAGGAATTATTTATGTTAGCCATATTTTGTGTGGACTTGTGTTTGTCATATTTTGTTTGTTTGCTTCCGTCTCTTTTTGCCTTTTTTGTTGCTCTTACTCTCTCCTCCAACTCTGCCTCTCCTGTTTTTTTTTCTTTCTTCCTGCAGAACTCCCTTTAGTATTTATTGAAGGGTAGGGTTCTTGTTGGCATACTCTTTTAATTGATGTTTATCTGTGAATATTTTGAACTCTCCATCATTTTTGAATGCTAGCTTAGCTGGGTAGAGTATTCTTGGTTGGAAATTTTTTTCTTTTAGTACCTTGACTATATCATACCACTGCCTTCTTGCCTCCATGGTTTAGATGAGAAATCAACACTTAATCTTATGGAGCCTCCCTTGTATGTAATGATTCTCTTTTCTCTTGCTGCTTTTAGAATTTTCTCTTTGTCTTGAGCATTGGATAATTTGACAAGTATATGTCTTGGGGTGGGCCTGTTGGGATTTATGATGTGTGGGGTGCATTGTGCTTCCTGGACATATACACCCATCTCCCTCAGTAGATTTGGGAAGTTTTCAGCCATTATTTCCTCCAACACCCCATCTCTCCCGTTTCCCTTCTCTTCTCCTTCGGGAAGGCCTATAATACATATGTTTGTGTGTTTTGCATTGTCATTCGGGTCCCTAAGTCTCAGCTGGAGTTTTTCTATCTTTTTATCTATTAGTTCCACTCTCTGTTTGATTTCAGATGTACTGTCTTCCACGTCGCTAATTCTCTCCTCTGTCTCTTCTAATCTACTGCTATTTGCTGAGAGTGTATTTTTGATTTCTTAAACTGTGGTGTTCATCAGCATCATATCTGTTATCTTCTTGAGTATGTCTGTCATTTCCTTTCCAAGTGTTTTCTTCATATTGTCAATCTCTTCCTTTACTTCTTAAGTTGGTCTCTAATATGCGTTTTGAGATCTTTAATTACTTGTCCAATGTTTTGCTCCTCTTCCTGGTTTTTTAGTTTGTTCTTTGGATTTGGCCATGTTTTCCTGATTATTGGTTTGGTTTTTAGTTTTTTGTTGCTGTCTGGTCATCATTTTAGCTTGATGGGTTTAATCTGTTCCTTGGGTTCTTTGTCTAGTCTTGTGGGTTAATTAGTTGCTGTTCATGTGTAAGTGTCATGTCTTCTCTTTGTCTCTTTGTTCTTCTCACTCTATTTTCTTGTTGTTGGATAAGTTCACTTGGAAGGAAACTATTAGGGCCAGGGAAATGAGTGAAAAAACAAAATGTATAAAGTAGGACTGGTAATAAATGTTAACAGAGCAACAATGTGAGATCTAGGAGAATGGATATTAGACTCATGTAAGTTGTGTAGAGTTATAGCAGTAAGTAGAGTACCTATAATGAGACAGTCAACTGAATATGGGGAGGAATATAGTATGAATTAAAAGGCCAGTGTTTTCATGAGAGAGGGAAAGAGAAAAGAAAGGCAATAAAATCAAGAGTGGATAAAGGACAGAAAACAGAAGAAAGGTTTTAGAAATAAAAAGTCAGGCAATTTGGGGGCCAAAGAAAGGGAGGTGGAATGTAAGAGAAACAGTAGATGATGGAGGATAGAAAGATGTGTGGGAAAGGGGATAGTGTAGGTGGCCAAAATCAATAACACAGAAAAGAGGAAATGGAGGATGAGAAAACACAGCAAATGTGAAGTGCCCCCTGCAGCACCTATTATATAAAGAAAATAAAATAAAAAAGAGGAGAAAGAGAGAAATGGAAAAAAAGAGAAAAGGGCAGCAAAGAAAAGGAGGTGAGGTGGGGGGGGAACAAGCAAGAAAAAGAAAACATGAAAAAAAAAAACTAAATAAATGAAAAAGAACATTGGGGGATAAAACAGGAGAAAAGTCCAGGAGGCAATGCAATATTAGGAACCACAACAAGAACAGACAAACAAACAAACAAAAAACCCAATTTTTCAATCTAGGAATACTCCTTGCAGTTAAAAAACATGCTTCTGGATCTGACCTTCCCCCTCACTCCCTTACTCCCTCTGTCTCTCCCAAGGCAGCCGGAAAGCTGACTGAAAGGTATGGTAGGAGATTCAAGTAGGTCCTTGTTGAAGGAACTCAACACCGAAGACTATGACTCTTTATTTCCAGTGTGAGAGCACCTACACCTCACCAGAAACCCCAAATATGCTATTGGAAGCTTGGATAGCACCTCCTACAATCCCTCCCCCTCAGGTTTGCTAGAGGAGGTCTAACTGATTTTCTGACTCCACCTTCTCCTAGACCAAGTTTCCTATCCCAGGACATTTAGGTAAATAGGGCTTTCTCAGAAGAGTCACCTCTCCTTTCTTCCCAGACTCTCCCCAAGTAAGCTGGTACAATCCTCCAAGCTCAAGGAGAGAGAGAGAGGGAAAAAAAGCAACGACAACACTAAATGCAGAGGGCTAAGATCATCAAGGACCTCAGATGGACTCCTGGGCACAGTGGATTCGGGAATGGGAAGCCTGATATATTGCAGACTCAAGGTGTATGAGTCTCTGGAGCATGGGCCACCTGCGAACCATGCATCCAGTTAACATGGGACTTGGGAACTGCAGCACAACAAAGCCTTCAGGGATTGCCATAGCTGTGCCACCAGCCCTAAGGGGAGGGATTCTGCCCACAACTTCTGACCTCCATGTCAGAAACCCCAATTCCACCTCTCTTAAGAATCTCTTCTGTCACTGTCTCACCAAATTGACATGCAGCCACCTCCTGCCCTACAAGCCCCTGAAACAGCCTGCTCAGGGTTTGGGAACACCACAGCACAACAGAGATTTCAGGGATCACTGCAGCTCAGCCACCAACCCTAGGGGGAGGGGCTCCACCCATAACCTCTGACCTCCATGTCAGAAACCCAAAATTCCACCTCTCGCAAAAATCTCCTCTGTCACTGTCTCACCAAATCAACATCCAGACACCTCCCACCCTGCAAGCCCCTGAAACAGCTTGCTTAGGGCTTGGGAACACCCCAACCAACAAAGCTTTCAGGAATCACCACCGCGGGGCCACCAGGCCCAGGGGGAAGTGTCCCGCCCATAACCTCCAACCTCTGTGCTAGAGACCCAAAATTCTACCTCTTGCAAGAATCTCCTCTGTCACTGTCCCACCAAATCAACGTCCAGACACCTTCTGCCCTGCAAACACCCAAAACAGTCTGGTTGAGCAGGACTCCGGTCCTACTCAGCTGCTTCTTTGTAGGACAGATTTTGAGGTACACTCAGATGCCATCTTGCCCTGCCTCCCAATTTATTGTTTTTAAAAAGCCAATAGGTGTGTAAGTGACATGCACTGCTAGTGAAAGTGTGACCATGCATGGTCTCCACCTTGATACTCCATTTTCTATTGATTCTCATCTCCTGCAAAGCTTCAATATGCTCAGTTGGCTCTAGTCCTGCTGGATTCCTGGATGTTCCTGAAAATCTCCAGGCCCATTGGCTCCAGCTGTTTTCTCTGCCTGGAGCAATCTTCCTTGGAGATCCACTCTGCTGACGCTCTCACCACCTCCTTCCAATCAGCACTCAGATACTCCCTCCCTGAGCTGGTGTACCCTGCCCTCTCTGTAATATAGCTGTTGATGCCCTCTCCAGCACATCCTACCTCTTTTCTTGCTGCTCTGCTTTTCCTTCCTTCAGTATCAAGTATGAACTTCTGAAAGATAATATCACTCATCAGTGCAGCACACTGGATTTTTTTTTGAGGTACCAGGGATGGGGATTGAACCTGGGACCTTGAATGTGGGAAGCTGGTGCTTAATCACTGTGCCACATTGGCTTCCCTGAGGTGGCTTTTTCGTTTGTTTTGCTTGTTTTGTGACTTTTTTTTTTCAGGAGTCACCAGGAACCGGACCTGGGTCCTCCCATATGGGAGGCAGCCACTCAACCACTTGAGCCACATCTGCTCCCCTGGATGGTTATCTTTGTCTTCAGGTAGAACACAAACTCTATGAAGGCAAGGGCGTCATTGATCTATCCCAACTCCAAACAATGAAAGTTTTGAATGCATCAAAGAAGAGATAAGAAACACAAAGAGAACAATAATCATTAAGAAAATCCAATTTATGGTCTAATGCTCTCCCTCATCTAAAACTCAGAAATGTTTTTCACCAAACTTTCAAAAATGTGGTAATCCTACTTATAGCTAACAAAAATTTAAATAAATAGGCACCCACACATACTAAGAGTGAAAAACAATTTTAAAAAATCTTATTATTACCCTTGTTACTCAATATTTAGAGTCCTGACTTATTAAAAAAACATATATGTGTGTGTGTTTGTGTTTATAAAGGACAAGACACTATTATTATTTTCAAGTGGAAGAACTGCATAATACTCTGAAAGAATCTAAAAGGGATTAGAATATATATAAGGTTTCATGTAGTTTGTGGATTAGTAGATTTATTTATAAATCTAATAAAAGAGACAGAAAATTTTATCATAAAAATGGAAATACACAATATTTTAGAAATAATTCTTTCTTTATTCCAAACCTCAAAATATAATGCAATTCCAGAGGAATCTCCAATAGAATGGTTTCAGTTATCAAAACTATATACAATGATATTATTTGCTCTCAATTCTGAGGGTTAGGGATTTGAGGTACAAAGGCTGGGGAGTTCTTTTACTCTGAAAGTCGATGGATTGGGACATTCACTTGCTGCATCATCTGGTGGTTTACCTGGAATACAAAATGCAAGGAAGCTTCACTCACAAATCCAACAGAGATTTCCAAGAGGAAATTCAAGGGGGGATGTTGGACAGAAACTGTAGTTCTCCTTCACATGGTGGCTTGAGCTTCCTCACAGTATGGCCCCACATGATGACTTCAGCTTACACACTGTATGGCCCCATGTGATGGCTTGAGCTTCCCTACAGTATGGCTCCACTTGATGGCTTGATCTTCCACACAGTATGGCTCTACATGACAGCTTGAGCTTTCCCACAGTACGGCTACATGTGATGGATTGAGCTTCCCCACATTATGACTCCATGTGATGATTTGAACTTCTGCACAGCATGGGTGCACAGCATGGCTGTTCAAAGCAACAAAGAAGCTGCTGATTAAGGTGCCATTGGACCCAGAATTTCCATATCCTGGAAGAATTATTTTCCTGTGTTCAGAAAGACTTGCAGATAATTCAAATAGTGGCACTCCTTGTAATTCTCCCCCTTACATTGAGTGAAGTAAGTCAGACATTGAAGGACAAATACTACCTGACCTGTCTCATATGAAATAAGCAAACTAAGCTGTCTCAGAGTGCTAGGGACTGGATAATAGCCTTACAGGAAATTAGCGGGGAGAGGAAAAAAATGAAGTTTTATAAATTACAAAGACTTACAAATTAAAAACAAGAAAGAAAAAAGCAACAAAAGCCATGTGAAATAAAGAATATAAAATATTAACACTTTTTTTTAAGGAGGTACCAGGAATTAAACAGGGGATCTCCTACGTGGGAAGCAGGTGCTCAACGATTGAGCTCCATCTGCTTCTCTGTTTATTCTTAAAAATGAGTTCATGTGTTTCTTTTATTACTTCACATTCTGTGTACTTTTCAAATTTTCTTAACATATACAATAAACAAGATGGAAATGGCTGTGGAATGATTATTTGAAACAAATCATAATATTAAAACACAAAGAGAACTGGTGCTTTTCATTTTGTGGTTTGTACTTCTTCATAAAGCTAAGGGGTGCTTCCTAATTTAAATTTTAATGGAATATCACAAACCAGTGTAATCTTAAATTTAGTGTATTTGTGTAAACCATCTTGCTTACAAAGTACTTATCTTTCCTTTACTTTCCACTTCTGGTAATAACCATGGATTTGGAGAAGTCTAATTTTTGTTTTGTATACCTTTCAACCATCATACCAAGCTGTAATTCATGTGTGTGTAAATGAGTGAAGAACCTGACTACTTGCTTTAGAGACATGCTATAAATCTTTAATATGTCCCAGGACCCTACTATTTAAGACTTCATATTTTTAAGTAGGCATTTGATTTAAAACCACAGTGAAAAATTTTAACTTTAGGTAAAATTAAGTCTAGTAAGATAGCAGAAGAACATTCCTAAAGTACATGGTGTTTTTAAACTCCAGGCACTTTGCAGAATTAGAATTTGATGTAGTGTCTGTTATCTGAAATCAATCCAAAGTATTTCCCCCTCTCCTCCCCCTCATAGTGGCAAGGCCAAAGTTTACATTTAAAGTTTCTTTTGCTGAAGTTGTCTCCAAGTTCCCACTCAGCATCTGCTTAGAAAGGTGGCAAGCGCACCCTCAAATTGCATTTAATAGAACATGATGGGGTTCACTGCCATGTCAATTCGTCCTTCTTTGGAGCTGGTGTTTCTGCATCATGGAGCTGGACTCAGATGGGATCTCTTTTCACAAGACTTTCATGCTACTTTACTGGAATTGTAGTTGGTGCTGGGGCTCAAGATATATCTAGGGGATTTGAATCTCTGGACTGACAATATGATAGCCAGACCCTGAGCCTTAACAGACATCACCTCCTACACTGATTTATTGGACTTACTCCACTCAGCTAACATGAAGTTGAAGAAAGTCAAGCACCACACCATGGAGCCTAGAGTGCCTACAACTGAAAGCAGGAGGATTGCATCCAGCATCCATGTGGAATCGAAGCCCCCTCTTGACATAGATGTGGAATGGACACAACCAAGCCAAGGTCCACAGGAAGGAGGAATACAGTAAGGAATAGAGTGGACTTACGGATATTCTATTAATGAACTATTGTGGTTAATAATCGAGAAAATGTGGCATTGGTGTGGAAAAAGTGGCCATGGTGGCTGCTGGGTGTGGGGAATGGGAGGAAGAGATGAGATGTGGAGGCATTTTCGGGACTTGGAGTTGTCCTGCGTGGTGCTCCAGGGACAATTGCCGGACATTGTATGTCCGCCCATGGCCCACTGGATGGAACGTGGGAGAGTGTGGGCTATGGTGTGGACCACAAGCCATGGGGTGCAGCGATGCCCAGAAATGTACTCACCAGATGCAATGGATATGTCATGATGATGGGGGAGAGTGTTACTGTGGGGGGAGTGGTGGTGAATGGGGACCTCATATTTTTGAAGTAACAATTTTAAAAAACTGAATAAAAAAAAAAAGAACATGATATTCCAAAAGGAATTGAGTCTGCTGTGCTTACAATGGCGTGTTTGGCAGAGTTCACTCTATCCAACTATGGCGCTAGAGCCAAGAGAAGAACTTCTGAGATAAAAGACTCCTTTAAAGGCCAATATTAAACAGGTCGGTCATGGGTAGAAACCAACCCACTGTAAAATTGGAAGGCTAGGGTTGTCTGCTTCTTGACAGTGGTGTAGAAATCATCTCTCCCCTTTGTATGGCCAGAGAAACTTGAGTCATTAAGTAATGACATCAGAAAATAACCACTTGCAGCTTGGAAGTTGCTATCCACACAAACATGCTATTTTTTTCTGCCATTTACATGTTCCTTACCTCTCCCCTGGACAGTGTTCCTTTCTTTGCCATGTTGGGTGGTGATTTCAGAAGAGCACATGGTCTTTTTTTCCATAAGAGATAGCATCACTGTCCTGCAAGGTTAGGTTCTAAGTAAGCAGCATGGAATTGGCATAGGTAAGCTGTTTTCCATCAGCCACATCCCTGAATTATTCTGTCCCAGCTTCTTTCTACAAACCACCTAAGGAAAGAGATGCACAAAGACTCAGAGTACAGGTCAATGGAGATTCAACTGGAGTATCAGCAAAAATGTCCACAAGGGCAATTCTTATACTCAAGATAACAATTTATCAATACTCAACACCATAGAAGGGTACAACATTCCAAGATTCAAACTGGTGTTCAGGATCCCTCTCACCTTGCCACCCAGGTTTTCCAAATCCTTATATTTCCATCCTAGGATTTGCATAAACCTACAAGAAGGTCTATGTTGTTTTATTCCATTTAGTCTTATTTTTACGTATCAGTTATTAGACTATATGCAGCGTTAGCATATTGCTTTTGTTACACACCAAAACATTTTGGAAATTGCATTGCATTCTCTTTTGCTACCTGCATAGTGCAATATCTACTTGATTGGAGCAATGAGGCCATTTATTGATCAGACACAAAGTGAGTTCTCTAAGCTGAGCCTCTCAAGGGCAAATCATTCCTAAATTATCGCATTATCAACCCAGCAGGATCAAAACACAAGCCTACTCTGAGGTTGTAAATTTCAATTAATGTCAAGTTCATCTTGATTCCTAGCTTAGAGATCTTCACACCATTCAAGATTTTCCCTTCAGCTCATCTTTCATGGCACATGAATTAACACCTTCTATGGATTGGGCCTCCATTGGCCTTCTTTTCCACCTCTCAAGTATTGCAGAGGTTCAGAGGTTAAAGATTTCTCACCAATATTGTGGGAAGATATTCAATTCATGCCACCAGGAATGTGTTCCTAAAATACGTATAAGTATGTATTTCTCCCCTGAAATTACTTGGGTGACTCCATGTTGACCTGTGAGATTGGATCAAGCCCCTCATCTCTTCAAGCATTGATTAATGAATTGATGATCAATTGATTGAGAGAACATTCTCTGTGTGTCTGCCACATGCCAGGCATTGCCTCGGGGAAACTGCCCCCAAATTGCCTTTCTAGCCGTGTCTCAGGATATTTTACCTATTCTCATTCAAGAATACAAATTCCCGCTCTCCCCACTAATCCATTCCTTCATTCCTTGCAGCTTCCTCTGCTTGAAATTCGTGCCGTTTTTAGTCACCAGCAAGCTTAAACCAAGTCGTGTCTTCTCTGTGAAAACTTTCATTCCTCAAGGACTGAACAAACGAGCTCCTGTTACATCATTTCATCCTCACAACAATTCTATAATGGGGTTTCACTCGTGATTTTAACAAAGACCTTAAGAAAATTAGATGTTATCCCAGAGTCAGGAAATTGAGAACATGTTAAATCGTGGTTTGTGCTTCTAAAACTCTTTATTTGGTATTGTCCATAGACCTGGAAATAAAGGGCCCCTATCCCTAATTATTTATATTCTACAGGATTACATATTCCAAAAGCAAACACTTGGGAAAAATCGCTGACACTGGAGAACCTCTGTCTGAAGTAACATACTTGAGACCCATGGCTGAATTCTAGTGCAGGGTAAGTCTCACCCTAAATATATGTTTCCATGGCTAATACTTTCATGTCCTCCAAATCTTCACACAGCTGACCCAATATCCCTGAAACCAATAGTTTCAGTGACCCAATGTCTGGAAGGTCCATGAATAGGTTGGAAATGGTCATTATGTCAGAGTATGGGAGGATTTTAGCTGCAGACGTGTTTGGTGAGTGGGAAAAAAAAATGCATTCAGGTTTCAAACCTTTACTCTCAGAATAAATAAAGAAGAAGTTTGGGTAAGCTATGGTTTATATTTCAAATGGCTGTGCTATCAGCAGCTATATATGTCTCTTCATAATACCTAGATTTTTACCTCTTAACCAGGGAAGCCAAAATATTCACAAATGAGAAATTTGTAGAAAAAGTTTGCCAATTCCTGATGCAGAGGACTATAGAATAAAAGGCTCCATTTCCCAGCAATGCCAAGGATCCATTTAGTCTTTAATTTTCCAATTGTGGTTCCAAGTGTCCTACAAGTCAGGTTCAGTTGCTGAAGAATGTGTGACAATGTTACAAAAATCATGTTACTCTTTAATAGGTGTATATGTATGTGTATGTAGTATATATACATACATAGTTTTATACAGTACATGGGATGTAATGTACAGTAACATAGTAGTCTTCATTTTTGTTACTAGATGAATGTTAAAAGCTAGCTCAAATTTCATTTTAAAAGTGTAAATGGAGGGGAGCAAATGTAGCTTAAGTGGTTGAGCACCTGTTCTGAAGGCAAGCTGCAGAGAGAAAAATAAGAGTTCATTCTGAAACAGAACTTGTGTTTTCTTTACTAGAGATCTGTAAATTCCATCCCTGTTTTCAAGTTGGAGACTATTTGATGTATCTCATCTGCTTTTATATGCATAAAGGAGTAATGAAAATGTCTAAAATTTGAAGATAATGAATTAATACATGTATTATTTCTATGACTATTGACTTTTAACCTCTAAATGCTGATTTCAGACAACTGTATATTCACTATTTCCAATTTAATAAAAGCCTTTCAACATAAATAATATATTTCATTTTGAACAAAAGGTTATTTTGCAAATAGAAAAAAATCTGCCATGAAGAATATGGAAAACTAATATTTTTCCTTAAAACTGAAAGTTAACTCACATAATATATTGGTAATTTTTTTGAAATCTCAATCTTCATCTTTTCAGAAGTGGTCTTGGTATATATTTGAATTTGAATAACTTTAAGGTATTCATTTACTTTTCCAGAAAATAATTTAACCTCCAAATATGCAGGATTGAAATGAATAGCATATTTCAACTGGTAATGTTCAGGAATAATTTTAAAAGATGCATTAACATTTCTACTTCTTGATTGTGACATTGTTCAAAAGGTGGATATGAAAGGCAGTTTTACAGATGGAGCTAAGAAAGTATTCATTTTGGAGGAGAAATTAGAAGTTCAAGGTATGTAATACTTTTTAAGTATAACCTGGATATATTCTAGTTAATGGGCAGAATCAAATTTTGTGGCAAACCACTTGAAATTCAAATTGCACAAATCCAGAGCATACTTTTAAAAAAATCATTTTATCACTCACCCCTTTCATAACTGTCTAAAATTTCATTCAGGGATAACCAATTCCATTGATTGCTAAAACCTATTGAGATCCCACTATATGCCAGACACTTTGAAGTATTAATTTCTTAAGTTATAAGTTCTTAATTTATAATTTATAAATTTAGTTTATAAGTATAATATTATTGTGTTGTTTATTATTACAATAATAATTGCTTATTAATTATTCACATCAAGGCTATGGCCAAGGTCCTATTTGGTAGATAGAAAAGGAAGCAGAGACAAGTCACGGAATTAAGTCAAGGTCACACAAGTAGCAACGGGGAGAACTGATAAGGGAAAGGGTACAGTTATTGCAGGGGCTCCCTTTTTTTTTGCAATATACATGGGAAAAGAGCCTGTGAGGGTGATTGAATGAGACCCTCTGAGTTTCAATGGTTCAGAGCAGAATTGGTTCTCTCTTTCCAAGAAGTGTCTTTAAGAGGTGGGCACAGTGCACCCCTTGGTAAGAAGAAAAAGGAATGAGATCATAAAATCAAATTGCTATTGATGTTAGTTCTCTGCCGCATTTCCAGCCGGCTGTCTGCTGTCTGCCCATTGCAAACTTGAGGATGTTGGTCGAAACTATTCTAACCAACTTCCTGCCAGACTGATAGATTTTTCTCTTCTTTATTTTTTTAAAATGTTACATTAAAAAATATGAGGTCCCCATATTCCACCCACCCTCCTCACCCCACTCCTCCCACATCAACCACCTCTTTCATCATTGTGGCACATTCATTGCATTTGGTGACTACTTTTTGGAGCACTGCTGCACTGCATGAATTATAGCTTACATTGTAGTTTACACTCACCCCCGTCCACCCTGTGGGCCATGGCAGGACATACAATGTCCAGCATCTGTCCCTGCAGTATCACCCAGGACAACTCCAAATCCTGAAAATGCCCCCACATCATATCTCTTCTTCTTTCTCCTTACCCTCAGCAGCTCCCGTGGTCACTTTCTCCACATCACTGCTACAACTTCTTCCATTACTAGTCACAATAGTTCCACAGTAGAATATCAGTAAATCCACGCTAATCCATACTCTATTCCTGTGGACCCTGGGATGATTACGTCCACATTATGTCTTATCAAGAGGGGGCTTAGATTCCACATGGATGATGGGTTCAATTCTCCTCCTTGCAGTTGTAGGCACTTTTGGACATATAATGGTAGTAGTGGAAATTTTTTTTTATTTTATTTTATGCATAAACATGCAAGTCCCTTTATTAAAAAACAGATACAGATTGGTGAATTTGTCACATCTATGGTGGAATTCTTGAAAATTTTTACTAATAATTAGGATAAATTACATGCTGTCATCTATCATGGTTAATCTTGTGTAATCTTATATGATTGTTGGAACAACAGCTGGTCTACTTTTCAAGACATGGAAGGAAAACACAGAAATTCTTTTTGATAAAATCTGGCAAATATACTAAAAGCAAGGTGTGCGTGTTGCATTTAGGAGCACTACATATTTATAAATGGGACTTCATTTTAATTAAAAAGATCAGGTTTTACTCTGGCATCTTGATAAATCTGACAATTCTTCTCTCCCAGTCCATACCCTTCAATCTATACTATGTTCATTCATAACAATGAACAAATTCCTGATTCATGCATACGAACCAGCCTAGATGGAGACCTTGATTTATTTCAGAGGACGCACATTTAGCTCAGAGAGTAGGCACCTGTTGTCATGAAAACACACACTTAATGCCCATCTACCCACATGTGGCATTTCAAGATCCTGCTTATTATTTCCATGCAGAGATTACTATCTATGCACCCACCCATTAAAAACAGCTCCTTTATGGGGACAAAGTTTGGTTGTTGTCATTTTATGTTGAGGCTTTCCCAACTAAATTCACAAGCATGCCACCTCTTTACTCCTGATCAGTAGTCACATCCAGCTTTCTGGGGAGCTAGTGTTTCTCATCCCAGTCATGATAGCGAGTTTCCAAGGTTCCTTACAAGTGTTATCTTTCTAATTTCCCCTTCAGTCATCATGGGGCTACTTAGAAATTTGATCTTATTCTCTTTTTCAGGCTTCCCAGCCCAGCGTCCCAAGCTGTATTTAAACTCTGGCAGTTGAGTATTTTCAAGGATCTCAGGAGAAGATTCTGCCCAGAAATGTCTTTGGAGGATTTGACTTTGGGTGATACAAAGGAAATTGCAAAATGTCAGATAAATGATTACGACTCTCAAATGGTGTTAGCGATGTGTATTTTCTGAAAAGGTCACTTGAGAGACAAGGAAAAACAGCAAGAGAAAGTATACCTTTTTCAGAGCGTAGGTGACGAGCTTGTCATTTTAGTACCCGTTTTACCTTAAACAAAAGGTGACTCCACCTCCCTCCCTTGTTCAAAAAGCTTCTAGTGATAGGTCTGTATATTCTGTAGCTTGATTCTGACAAACAAATGGGAACAAGATGGAATAGTGAACACATTATGTACTTAATTTATTATAAAAGTATCTAGGCAAAACACAACAGAAGTCCCTCAAATGTGCAAGGATCTACAAAGCTTACACATATTTTAAAATGAAAAGAAACTGCCTAATTTATTTCCAAAAAAAATGACTATGGGTCAAACACATGATGAACATCCTTTCTATTTGGAATAAATTTTTTGATCAATTGAGAACTTAAGACTTTAATATAGAAAATCAAACAGCAGTATAGTTGTATATTTAATGGTATAATTAGTGATTAATAATATATCATAATTATATAGTTAGTTAATAATTAAATGATTATAATGGATATGATTTACTTATTAAATAATCCTGTTGAAAATGTAAACACTAATTTTTCACTACTTCAGATTAACATGCTGATACTTAAGAATACAATAATACCAGGATGCATTCTACATACTTTTAGTTTGCTTCTGCAGGTCTCCTTTCTGGGAAAAGTTGGCCAATAAATGCAGACACACATCACAGCCTAGGGCATAATTTCCTGAAAATGTCTCCACCTGCATTTACATTTTGGCTGACTGTACATATAATAGATAATAATCAGTTTGTTTTGCCTGATGTTCAACATGCCTAGGTCAATTAAAATGACAATATTGCTAGTATATTTGGGTAAATTGATTAAACAGTCAAGAAAATGGGCTCATCAAAAATAGGTATATTAAAAGGAAAGAATGACTACTACCTCTCTCACACCAGCTTTCTTAAAGGTAACTTAAAGCTAGAATACTGATTCTGAAATTTGATGAAGAGTGCTTTCATCCTGAGGTGCAGTTTTGAAAGATGCTAGTTCTAAGCTGTAATTTAATGCATCGGAAAAGAGATCAAGCCCTTTTTGGGTGTTTGCTTTTCTGCCCAGTCACTGGGGAGGGTCCATGTGAAGAGCTACAGTGTGTCCAATTTCCATTCCCCCTTCTTTGTCCAAAAAGGTTTCCTAGATTTCGTTCATGTGTGTGTGGACATCAGGCTATCCAGCTGAGATTTCTTCAGCCTGGTGTGGGCACAGTGTGAGCCTTGTCTCTCACTTTTGGCCAAAGCAGAGTGAGCAGAGATATTGGGGTATGCTGTCTCTGACCATTAGCCAGTTACTTTCCCATTCTCAGTCCCCCCATTTAAACAAAGAACCCTTTCAACCAGGCAACAGGGAAAACCTTTTCTCAGCATCTTTTTAAAAGTGATTTGGCTTGTGACAGTCAAAACACGTAAGATAAAATTCACATTTTACAATCAGAAACGTTTTAGTACAACAACTGCATTTTCCAGATGAGAAACCTGAGGTCTAACAAAATTGAAGAACTTTCTTTGGGGGTCAATGTTTCTTGTGCATTCCTGGGTTTTTTGCTCAGAAGGAAAAAAATATTTATCATCTTGGCTTATCACTGTGCTGAAATGGATAATCACTGAAAATACCTAAGTCATCCCCAATGTACCTGTGTTGGCACAACAGAGGGAAAAAAAATGGGAACTGCAGTGTCACATTCTCAGAGAGTGTGTTCCAGACAAGCTTCTCCAATAAGTGATACAAGGAATCCTCCCCAGGCTCTCACAGAAGCAGGGCCGTCTCTGTTTCCAGCTGCAGAAGGTGAGTTTAAAGAAGGAAATTCCCCACCCACCACTCACACACTGCTAGTGGCAGGACTGACACTTAAGGTGGGGTTGTCTGCCTACCTTGCCAGCCTTCCTATCCTAACTCTTAAGGAATGTGGACTCCCCCCACCTCCACCCCTTAGAGCCACTCCTTTCCTGCAATCCCTGTCAACTCAAGAACTTCTTGTGCAAAAGGGATGAGGAGGTTTTCATTGGAGCACTGTTATAGGCAGATTAATACACTGTCCCCCAAAATGCCCTAAGAATCTCTTAATATGTTACCTTGAATGACAAAGGGGGACAAAGGGAAAGTCATCTGACCATTAAAAAAAAGTGGGGAGCTACTTTTAGAAGATCCTGGTGGGTACACTGTCATCACAACAGACTCTTAAAATGAAAGAGGGAGGCAAAAGAGGAGGTCAAAATCAAAGAGAAATCTGAAGTTTCTAAACTGCTGTCTCTAAATTAGTGGGGGCCAAGGAATGTGGGCAGCCTCAAAAAACTGGAAAAGGCCAGGGTCTCCACAATGAAATAAGCCCTGCCACCACCTTGATTTGGGATTCGTTTTGACTTCTGACATCCCAGAATGGTAAGGTAATAAATGTGTGGTCATTTGTCAGAGAAGCAAGGGGAAATTTATGCAAGCATCCATTACCCAGCTAGATTGCAGAGGAAATATGTGCTTGGTTCCTTGTTTGTTGAGAGCCAAAGATTTAATACCTGAATAAACTACGTCCCAGTCATTTGTTCCTAGGACCATCCTACTGGACTTCCGGGAGTGTTGGGAATGTTCTGTCTCTTGTCCATCCTTGTAGACAGTAACCACAGGTGATAGTGGCCATTGCAATGTGACTAGTGCCCATGAGATCCTGAATTTTATATTCCACTGAATTTCACATAACTTATATGCCAATTTCAGGGTTATTGTTTCTGTCTTATTTTGTTGCTGCAGAACAAATGGTCACAAACTAGGGGGTTTTAAAACAACCGCCTTTCATTAGCTCACACTTTTCATAGGTAAATAGACTGGAGCATTTTCCTCTTGGAATCCCACAAGGCTGAAAGCAGGGTGTTTGCTGGGTTGAGCTCTTCTCTGAGATTCTTGGAAGAATCTGCATCCTTGCGGTATAGAACAGAGGACCCCGTGTCCTTGCTGGACTTAAGTAGGACTAGTCTAGACTCCTGCATTCCATGTGTCTTTCTTCCCACCTGGCCCACTTCCATTCTCAAACCAGCAATGGATGGCAGAGTCCTGAGATTTCACCTCAAATCTCTCCAAATTCCTCAGCTACCAGCTGGAGTAAATGCTCTGCTTTTCAAGGGCTCTAGAGATTAGGCCAGACATCCCCCTGGGATGAATTAAAACTACCTGTTAGTTGCCTCAATCATATCTGCAGGATTCCTTTCACTGTGGAACGCAACCATGGGCATGGAAGCTCATTGGAGTCTTAGTCCCAGAGGTCCTGGGTGGGGACGGGAGCGAGGCAGCCGTGGTCTGCTCCCCCAGTAGTTTGGAAGGGCTTCTGCTCTACCTGAGGCTGCAGTGCCAATCCCTTAGGACAGGGCTGTGGCTACCCCTCCCTCACGACCCCTCCTCAGGCTTTGGGGTGATGTCTTCTTGCTGATGCTACCACCACATGCCTCTCAGCCTTATCAATGTTGCTCTGAAGATAAGGTGGTCATGAGGCATTACCCAGGCATATGACACTGAATGAAATTCCTTTTCATTCACACAAAAAGATACAGCCAAGAATGTCTTTTTGCTGCCTGCATGATTTGTAAGAGTCAACTTCAAAGTTCATTGACAGAAAAATGGTAAACACACTCTTGTTTATTCATAAAATAAAATACCATGAATTCATTAAAATTGTTCACATGGCCCTCATACCTATTTCTATACATATATACAGATTGCAGAATGAGTTTATTAAAATTCTTGTTTACAGTTGTTTTTGGGTTCAGTGCACATATGAATTCAGGTTGGGAAGGAGACAAGCCAATTTCAACCTAGTGATTATCTGTGTAGGCAGAGTGGACTGTGGTGCAGAGAAGACTGGCATAGGGTCATGAAACTTGCTCTGCAATGTTTTATTTTTAAAATGAAGGCAACAGTTACAAACTCTCTTCCAGACAGTCAGGCCTTTGAAAGCTGTGTGGAAGGTTTATGAGGTGTACATTCCATGCAACATTGTATTACTCCCTGTCCAATTTTGTACATTTTTTATTATTTCATAATAAACACATCTTCAAGAGGAGAATGTCCAATCATCCCAGTAAACTCTAACAGTCCCTTCTCCATTCTTAGCTACTGTGAAGGATGTGGGATTCTGGGACCCTGGAAACCCAGAATTCTTTCCCCCAAATCAGGAAGTATTTCCCGTAAATGCAGATGCATCACAATAAACTTCTGAGTGCATGTCCATAAGAGGGAAACTGGCTCTCAATCCCAGCTCTTTCCAGAGCAGGCCCTTAGGAAACCACAAACCGTGTGAATTTAAAGTCCATTTAATTAAGAGTCATTAGAAACAGCTACCCTTTCCTTTAAATTTGCCATTTTCGGGTTGCTCTGAAGATTTTGCCTCTTGAATTGCTGTGTGACTGATCTATTTAGTCACATAATCTTTTGTCTGACCCCAAGTCCAAACCTTATCATTTGTTTGACCTTAATTTTTTTTTTAAAGAAAGATTCCCTTGCTTGTCACAAAGGAAAGGTGATAAGCAGGAAAATAATGAGCTGGACTGTCATTCTGCAAAGTGAAAAGAAAGAGAATTTGGATGAAAAGCCACGCAGTTGTGAATGGTCCTAAAGCTTTCCTCGTCATTCATTTAGTTCATAACAAACAATTTAATGGAGCTCATTCCCTGCAAAACCTCAGCATCTTAATGAGATTTGTTTACAAACCTCGGTGACTGCACAGGACCATTTTCTTTGGCTGGAAAAAAAAAGGAAATATTTAGCATTACAATTTTAATTTAGTCTTAACTCAGGTTTGCTCATTTTTTGCTCCTTCATATCCAAGATGTGCCAAAGCTACAAGAACAGACTGGGCTCAGGTAAATGGAGATGCAGCAAGCAATGTGACTTTACAAGGATGGCCAATCTTTATAATACTATATCTAATTTTAGACCTTCTAATATATTAGATCCTTGCAAAGAATTGTACCCAAGTCCAGTCTGTGCTTTTAGGAAAAATCGTGGAAACCAACAGAAAAACTGGTCAATGTTCTTTGCAATGTTTTTCACTAATGAAAATGCATCTGTTGTTTCAAACAAATGAATGTAAATTAATCAATAGACAAGGCAAAAATGCTTTCTATATTTGAAGTAGGGTGCAAGTCACAATTTGCTACTGCTGTGGGTGGATTACAAAATGTATTCATAATTTTTCCAAGACCCTCATCAAAAATATTTATATTCACTCCTGCATTATCCATGTCATATTTAAAGTACATTATTTAAAACATTTACATATAAAAGCACTGTCTTATGTCCTTCTTGAATTGGCAGGGTTTATATCTCAACTGTCCAGTGTCAATTTCCCCTTTTCTCTGAGTATATCTAAGGGGAAAAGTCTCCCATTATTGCTAATTTTTGGACTGTTTTGAACTTGTTCATTTCTATTCTTCAATACCTTGACATCAATCCCCAGTTCTGTCTCTTGTTATATCTAAAGTTATCTCTAGTGTGAAGCCTTAATTTTCTTCAAACACTGTGACAAAATACCCTTATTTCCCTATAATGTCACAAACAACACTTTTTTCCTCTTCCTTCAACAATATTTTCCTGCAAAAAAATTGTCAGTTTCTCAGTCTAGAATCTGCATTGCTTGTTCCTTTCTCTGTGACCTTCATCTCAATTACTTCAAAGCAATGTCTACACCTTTTTAAATAACTTTATTCTTATATGCATAATGCAATGTGCATTATATCACATGTACCCAAGAACAGATCAGTTCTGAACTGATAAGATCAGTTCTGAACAGTCATTGAATAATGTACAATGCATAGCATATACAACATGTTTTTGATGCACACATAGCACAACATATATTCCATTAGACCATTTAACATGGAATACATCAGTTACCTCCATTTCTTTTTCAACAAATTGCCTTTTTTCCCTTTTACCTCTTTTTGTAACCATTTTGACTCTGTTCCAGTAAACCCTGAGGGGCAGGGCTAAATTGGTGACAAGAGAGAACTTAGGCTCAGGAGGCTGAGAACTGGAACGTGGCTAAAACAGACCTGCCCTTCACTATGGCAAGACTCAGGGCAACAGCTCAAAAGGAGACCAGCTCGCAGATGTGTTCATATATTAGGATTATCATGAAGCAAATAGGTAAAATCGCCTAAGTTCTGTATTCCTATTTTTTCAAGACCTGGGATGCCAGCTGGAATTCAGCAGTAGAAAGAAGGGAGAGGAATGTGGGTATGGTGACTGCCTGAGGACAGTCCCTGTCTCTTCTCACCTTCAGTTCTACATCATATGTGCTTTGACACTCTTCATCCCAGGCAGTCTGTACCTCCACATTCCATGAGTGCCCTAGGACACATGAGCCATTGGGGATGACTCAGGGGAATAAGCTACACACCCCCTGAATGTAGATGTAGAGCCATTTGCATGCTTCTCAATAACCAGGACTGGGACCTGAAGTTGGGGACAGAATCTGGACTGGAGAGAGGACCCAACTCCAGACATTCAACCCGATACCCCTGCAATGGTGTCAGTGGCCCTTGTGGATGCCAGGTTCTGCCAGGTACTCTTGCGCTTGGAGAGCACTGGGCAGCCATGAGTGCAGTGTCTATCGGAAATCAAAGGAGATTAGGAAATCAAATCTCCTGCCCATCTTACTGGTATCTTCATGCTTAGCTCATAACTCTATGCAGCCTGGATGGTGATTCCTAGAAAGAAGAGCTTTTGCTTTCAGCATCAATTCACTGAGCTGGTCAATTGAAATGCAGCTTCTTTTCTGTAAGAATGTTAAATTCCAATTCTTCCTTTCAAGGTGGCTTGAGTACATGTTCTTATCGTGTCTGCAAAGATGAGAATCCTTCTGAATTCTAGTTCCCATTTCACTGATGCCTGCATCCCTGTCCCTCCCATTTTCAATATAGGCTTTTCTATAGGAAAGATTACTCACTTGACATGCCTCGTCTGTCCCCCTTCTTCAGCAAAAACTCTCTGGCATTTGACTTGTATTAAGAGGGAAGAAGCGCTTATCTTCGCTTTATCCCATATGGTAGACGGATGCCCTAACCACTGGGCCAAGTCCACAGCCTCATACAAGTTTTAAATCAAACATAGAGCCAAAACACAGTGTCTGACTTGCTCAACTCACCCTCATCCACTGCTGCTGGAGAAAACACCTAGAGTCTTTACAACAATCACCTTCCTTGTACTCTCCACCTTCACACCGTCTCTGCTCTCCTTCCCTCCCAGCACCCTCCAGGCAAGGCCTCGATACAGAGTGTGAAAAGTGCTGTTAACAGTCACAGCAGTTAGATGCGTTCAGTGTCTAGACCCCTCTAAGACTTAGTGGAGAATGGGGAAATCATGTTAAACCCAATGTCAGTTAGGTACTTTTTAGAGACCACCAGAAATTAATGCCTATTGCAGTGTAGTCTTAGTATATGCTAAGTTTGAAATAAAAAGTAACTGCATGCAAGATCATATACCTTTATTTCTTCTGGTCTGCTAGGTGGTCTTGATTATATCAGGACAGGCAATAAATACTGTGGTGATTTCTGAAGATCTTTCTTAGTCACTTTTCTAAGGTCAGACATTCTTTGTTGAAAAACATCAAGAGTTAAGGGAAATTAATTTTGTGATTCTTTATTTTTAAAAACTTATTTCTGGAAATTGAGTGGAAAATCTTTTCATTTTTGTTGAAGTTTTCACTTAGGTAAACCTGCTGAGAAAATAAAAAAGCAATGAATTCCCTTTCTTTCAAAAATACACAGTAAGAATTTGAACATTCCTAAAATATGAGTTGCCATATGGGGTGTATTAGTCAGCTAAAGGGGTGCTGATGCAAAATACCAGAAATTGGTTGGTTTTAATAAAGTGTGTTTATTTGGGGTAGGAGCTGACAGATACCAGGCCATACATGCATTGTAAGTTACTTCCCTCACCAAGGTCTGTTTTGGTGTGTTGAAGCAAAATGGCTGCTGACATCTGCGGAGGTTCAGGCTTCCTGGGTTCCTCCCTTCCTGAGTTTTCCTTCTCTCTGCATTCAGGGTTCCTTTCTTCCCATGGCATGCTTCTTCCTAGGCTCAGAGTTCCTCTTTCCTTGGGTCTTGCTTCTCTTTCCGCTGTGTGCTTATTTCACGGGGCTTCAGCATTAAACTCCAATATCAAACTCCAAAAGTAAGAACCCTGAACTCTGTCCTATGCCATGTCTTTTATCTGTGAGTCTCCTCCCCTTGGTGGGTGAGGTCTCAACACCCTAATGACGTGGCCCAATCAAAGTCCTAGTCATAACTTAATCATGGCCAGGTTCATACCAGATTACAAACAATCCAATATCTGTTTTTGGAATTCATAAGCATATCAAACTGCTACAAGGTTTGTTTATTGAAAAGCCCACAAATCAAGTTAACTTTATGATAGGTGCTAAGTATGAGCAAAAGAAACTGGAAAGGGTAAGATGCATTAGTACTCATCAAGTAAGCTTAGGAATCAATATATCCTTAAACTGCTATCCGGGATGTTCTAGGCTGGGGCAAATCCTTCACCTGGGTTACTCAAAACAGGAAAAACTCACAAGTATGCAGCCTAGGACTTTGAAGCAACTTTAAGAATTTTAAGATTTTGAATTTCATCAGCCAAACTCTAGGAACACCCCTTAAGGTAGTGTTTATTTTCATACAGTAGTCAGTTACTGCCTTTGGAAATAGATTTTTTTTTCTTTCCCCTTGGAAAGACACTTATATTGAGTTTTGGAAGGAATTAACCCTATCAACCTTTCCCATTAAACTGACAGTAACTTATCTAGATAGGTAGAGGGTGTTTCAAAAGATGCTACCTACCATGTGTCCATTCTCCATGAGTCTTACTAAGTGGGGTCACAGCTCATTCCTTGACTTTTAAAGTCATCCAATCCACATGTTTAAAAATAAAATTTTAAAAATGCACATTCTATAAGCAAGATGCATTTTCTATAGATTTCTTTGAATTTAGTACTTTAATATGAATTTGAGAAAATCAGAAGGAAGTGATTTATTTTATATTTAGAGAACTGCAGCTGTTAAGATACATGTAAAATTTATTTTATGTTTGGAGAACTGCAGCTATTAAGATTTCAAGTCCCTTCCCTGAGCTAGTATTTTCCTATCCAAGTCTTGATACTATCTGCTTTTTATTTTTTTACACTTTTTAAATTAAAAGTAATAGATCACAGAGAATGTTACATAAAAAAATTTAAAAAAACATAAAAAACATAAGAGGTTCTCATAAACCCCACTCTCCACCCCCACCCCATCATTTTGTAAATTGTATTTTTTTGAAGATATATATACAATCACAATGAAAATGTTACATTAAAAAATATGAGGTTCCTGTGTACCCCCCACCCCCCACCCCATTCCTCCCACACCAACAACCTCCTCCATCATTTTGATACACTCATTAGACTTGATGAACACATTTTGGAGCACTGCTGCACCACATAGATAATAGTTTACCCTGTAGTTCACACTCCCCCAGTACATTCAGTGGGTTATGGCAGGATAAACAAAGTCCAGGATCTGAAATACCATTTAGGACAACTCAAAGTCCACAAAATGCCCCCACATCACATCTCTTCTTCCCTCTCCGTGCTCTCAATAGTTACTGTGGCCTTTCTCTGCTTCACTGCTACAATTTCTTCTATTACTAGTCACAATAGTTTTAATAGAAATCTGTAAATCGACTCTAATCCACATTTTAATTTGGATTTGCTTCATGCTATTACCTTTCCATTGGAAAGTTGCTCTAATTTCCAAGCCCACCCCCCGCCATTGCACATCTTTTGTGGAAGGTGGGACCACATTCTCCCTGCTCTTTTTATTTACTTGTTGTCTGCTCAGTTTTTTTGTTTCATTTTGTTTTGTTTTCTCTGCTCATCGTCTGCTTGTTGCTTGTTTGTTTATAGGAGGCACCCAGGACCAAATCCGGGACCTCTTATGTGGCAGGCAGTTGTGCATTTGCATCTGCTCCCCTCTTCTCTATGGAAAGGAAGAAATTAGTTATGTTTTTCAGATCCTGTTAGAGTGATAGTCATCAGTTGACTATTTTCTCCCCACAACTTCAGCTTCTTAGGTAACAGTAAATAATTATAGTCTAAGATTGAACCTCTATGGTTTATCAGTGGTAAAATTTATGGTATGTAGAAAATGTCCTTGGTTCTACAGGTCGGGAAAACTAGTGTCTTAAAAGCAGGTAATATTTTCATAAAAACAGCTGAATATTCCATTATGTGTAAGAGAAATAAACAATTCAGATTGGTGACACTGCAGTCTGAGTATATTTTGAAACATTATTCTCTTGCTGAAGAGAGATGACATAAGAATTAAAAAAAGAATGGAGTGGCTGCAATCTTATATTTTAAATTTAATGTATAATATTTTAATATATTTGTCAATTTTCAGTAAATGCAGAAATCAGGTTAAAAATAATTATGCACCTTTTAGTTTGTTTTATAAACTTTTTAAAGCACACACAAAAAATCATGTCCAGGTATAGGGGGCAAGATGGTGGCTGAGTGAGCTTACCTGATAATATCTCCTACAAAGAAGTGGCTGGGCAGCATTGGAGGTTCTTTGGGACCAGGCTGTTTCAGGATTTTTTCAGGACAGGAGGTGTCTGGACATCGATTTGGTGGGAAGGTAACAGAGAAAATATGTCTGTAAAATATAATGAGACTCTTTACACGGAGGTCCGGGCTGCGCACAGAACGCTCCCTCCTAGGGTGGATGGAACCGTGGCACCGGGCACTGCCATGGCATTTTCTTTTTTTTTTTTGGAGGCTCTGCCGTACTGGGAAATTCATAAGCCCTGAGCAGCCTATTGGGGGGTTAATAGGACAGGAGGCTCTTGCAGACCGATTTGGGGAGAGAAACGGGAGTTTTATTGCAAGTGGGGGAATTTTTGATTGCGGACACAAACAATAGTGCTTCTGCTTAGAGCCCCGCCCCGCCCCTAGCCCGGCTGCCAATCTACAGTGGACTTAAATTGATAGCAATAAAGAGACGCCACCAGGGTCGGGCAGGGTGGGAGACGTTGGGAAGCTGATTAAGGAATATTTTGCGAAGCGTGGGAATTTCGGGCTTGGACTCTGTTATTAGCGTTTCCGGATGGAGCCCCACCCCCAGGCCTGGCTATTGATCTGCGTCATTAAATTGGCTGCAGTGTAGAGGTGCCCCCAGGTGGAAGTTTCGGGGGATCACAGGGTGGGAGGGGTCCTGAAGTCGAATTGGTGATACATCCACAGAATAGACCCCAGTGAGTGAGTGAACTGTGGGGTACAGACACACAGGATAGAGCTTGCGGATGTGAACTCTCCCATAGGGCTGGCACCCAGCTGCAGGGATCCCTGAAGGCTGTGATGCACTGCAGTGCTCCCAGGCTCCCTGTTAACCAGATTTGAGGTTGCCAGGTCTGAGTGCCCTAAACCCTGGTGGCCCACAGCCCAGAGACTCAACCTCTTGAGTCTTCAGTATCTCAGACTTTCCATCCCTGAATCCATCATGCCCTGAGGTCCATCTGAGGTCCTTGAATGTCCTAGCCCTCAACATTTGCATTTTTTCTTTTTTCTTTTGTTTTGTTTGGTTGTACTTTATTTTATTTTACTTTTTATTTTTTTAATGTCCTGATTACAAACATTCCATTATCTCCTAGTCTTTTCTCCCAGCATATCCCCCAAAGTCTTTTTTTTTCAGTTATTTAGGGTTTTTTTTTTTATTGTTATTGTGGCTGTTGTGGTTGGTGTATATCTTTTCTTTTCCCTAACATTTCCTCACCCTTTATCCACCCCCTTTTTCTTTCTTCCTTTCTTCTCTCTTTTATTCTTCTCTCTCTTGTCCCTCATTTTCTTCTTATTTTATTTTATCTTGACTATACAAAAGCTGCTGAAGGGAACACCTCACATTTGCTGGGTTTCCTCATCCTCCACTGCCTCATTTCTGTGTGAATAGATTTTGGCTGCCTACACTATCCCCTTTCCTCTATATCTTGATATTCAACATCATCTACTGTCTCTCCTATATTCCACCTCTGCAGTCACCCCTCAGGCTGAAGTGTGGTTTGCTGGCCTGGCGGGGGAGCAGCCGTGGCAGGCCAAGCCGCTGCCCCCATAATAGGGTGGCTGGTCGGACTCACCGCCACACCTGAAGGGAGCTCGGCATGGGCGCAGAGTGCCCTCGGGTCTCCCCTTCTCAGCAGCCATGCTTCCACGGCCACCCCTCCTCCCGGATGATGCCACATGATGCCTGTGGGGCGGCACCCTTCTTCTTCTTTCTCCCTGGGCAGGCGCGGGGCGGAAAATTCCAGTCTGCCCTTTCCCCTCCCCGGACAGCAGCAACAGCCAGGCGTGGGTGGAAAAATCCAGTCTGCCCTTTTCCCTCCCCCCGACAGCAGCAACAGCCAGGCGTGGGTGGGAAACTTAAGTCTGCCCTCTACCCCAGCAACAGCAGCCACCAATCACTAAACCCTGCCCCTTCCCCCAGCAACAGCAACAGCCAATCCCTAACCACCACCCCTCCCCCATCCAGTACCTCCCACTGACCTTTCTCCGGCAACCAATCAGAACAGGGCATGGCTTCGACCAATCAGCCTTCCCCAGCCCCTATAAAACTGTTGCCTCTCCCTCAATAAAGTGGACTTGCCTGTTTACCTTGTCTCCGCGGTAGTTCTTCTGCTGTGCGCCCTCCAGTCCTGAGAGCCCCCGACAAGGGCCTGGCCTCCCTTGTCCCCAGTTCGTCGCCTGCTTCTCTGGGCGAACCCCTCATCGCCGGCTTCGCCGGGCGACCCCGTCAACCAAACCGCGCAACCCCTTGTGAGACTGATCCCTCGTCTGCTGCCGGACCGACCCCTCGTCCCAAGTGGGACCGACCCCTCGTCCAGAGCTGGACTGACCCCTCGTCCGCAGCCAGACCCCACCTCTACCGACCGAGCAAACCGTCACACACCTCCCTTTCTTTGATCCACAAAGTGTCTAACTCTTAATTTCTAATACCTTTGTTTTGTTTTCTGTCTGTTATCCACTCTTGAAACTATTGCCTATCTTTTCTCTTTCCCTCTCTCATGAAAAAAAATAGCTTCTTAATTAATACCATATTCCTCCCATACTCATAATAGGTACTCTACCTAATGCTATAACTCTACACAACTTACATGAATCTAACATCCATCCTCCCAGATCTCATATCGTTGCTCTGTTAACATATATCACCAATACTACTTTACACTTTTTCCTTGCTTACACAATTGCCTTTCCCGGGCCCTAATACTTTCCTTTAAAGTGAACTCAACCAGCAATAAGAACTTAGAATAAGAAGAACAAAGTGACAAAAAGAAGATATAACACTTATGCAAAAAAAACAAAACAAAACAAAACAAAAAAAAAACAGCTAATTAATCTCCAAGCCTAGACAAAGAAGCTAAGGAACTGATTAAACCTGTCAAGATAAAATGATGACCAGACAGCAAAAAAAAGCTACAAACCAAACCAGTAATCAGGAAAACATGGCTGAAACCAATGAACAAACTAAAAATCAGGAAGGGGAGCAGAACTTCACACAAGTAATGAAAGATCTCAGAACATTTATCACTGACAAATTTGATGATAAAGGAAGAGTTAACAACATGAAGACAACACTTGGAGGGGAAATTGCAGACATACGCAAAAAGATAACAGATATGATGGGAATGAGCGCCACAGTTCAAGAAATCAAAAATACACTTGCAGCAAATATCAGCAGATTAGAAGAGGCAGAGCAGAGAATTAGTGATGTGGAAGACAGTACATTGGAAATCAAACAGATAGAAGAATTGGCCGATAAAAAGATAGAAAAAAATCCAGCTAGGACTTAGAGACCTGAATGATAATGCAAAACACTCAAACATACATATTATAGGCATTCCAGAAGGAGAAGAGAAGGGAAAGGGGTCAGAAGGAGTGTTGCAGGAAATAATGGCTGAAACATCCCAAATCTACTGAAACAGCTGTACATATCCAAGAAGCACAGCACACTCCACTGGTCATAAACCTAACAGGCCCTCCCCAAGACATATACTTGTCAAATTATCTAATGCTCAAGACAAAGAGAAAATTCTAAAAGCAGCAAGAGGAAAGGAAAACATCACATACAAGGGAAGCTCCATAAGATTAAGTGCTGATTTCTCATCTGAAACCATGGAGGCAAGAAGGCAATGGTATGATATAGTCAAGGTACTAAAGGAAAAAAATTTCCAACCAAGAATACTCTATCCAGCTAAACTAGCATTCAAAAATGATGGAGAGTTCAAAATATTTGCAGATAAACAGAAATGGAAAGAGTATACCAACAAGAAACCTCCCCTTCAAGAAATTCTAAAGGGACTTCTTCAGGAAGAAAGGAAAAAACAGGACAGGCAGACTTGGAGGAGAGTGTAAGAGCAACAAAAAAGACAAAAATAGAAGGAAAAAATGCAAACAAAATATCCAATCAAAATATGGCTAACACAAATAATTCCTTGAAAGTAATAAAACTGAATGTCAATGGATTAAACTCACCTATCAAAAGATTCAGACTGGGACATTGGATAAGGAAATATGATCCATCTATATGCTGTCTACAAGAGACACATCTTAGACCCAGAGACTCACGGAGGTTCAAAGTGAATGCCTGGAAATCAATCATACAAGCAAACAATAACCAAAAAAAGGCAGGAGTACCTATATCAATATCAGACAAAATAGACTCTAAATGCAAAACACTTGTGAGAGACAAAGAAAGATACTACATTTTAGTGAAAGGGACAATCTGGCAAGAAGATCGAACAATCATAAATATTTATGCCCCTAACAAGGGCGCCTCTAAATACGTGAGACAAGCGCTGGAAAAACTAAGTGAAAAAATGGATGCATCTACAATTATAGTGGGGAATTTTAATACACCACTATCAATTCTTGACAGAACATCTCAAACAGAATCACTAAAGAAACAAAATATTTGAACAGTATATTAGAGGAGCTGGAACTAATAGACATATATAGATCATTACACCCAAACACAGCAGGATATACAATTTTCTCAAGCGCACATGGATCATTCTTCAAGATAGACCATATGCTAAGCCACAAAGAAAGGCTTAATGAATTCAGAAAGTTCAAAATCATACAAAACAATATCTCTGACCACAGTGGAGTGAAGCTGGAAATTTGCAAGGGACAGAGGCCCAGATTTCACACCACGATTTGGAAATTAAACAGCACACTCTTAGAAAAACAGTGGGTCAAAGAAGAAATCTCAAAAGAAATCATGACTACCTTGAAACAAATGATAATGATAACACAACATACCAAAATTTATGGGCTGCAGCAAAAGCAGTACTGAGAGGGAAATTTATAGCCTTAAATTCATATATCAAAAAAAAAAAAAAGAAAGCAAAAATTGAAGAATAACTGCACATTTGAAGGAATTAGAAAAACAACAACAAAGTAACCCAACAGGAAGAAGATGGAAGGAAATAACAAAGATAAGAGCAGAACTAAATGAAATAGAAAATAAGAAAGCACTTGAAAAGATAAACAAGACCAAGAACTGGTTTTTTGAGAAGATCAACAAAATTGACAAACCTTGAGCAAGACTAGCAAAGAAAAAAAGAGAGAAGATGCAAATACACAAAATAAGAAATGAGAAAGGCGATATCACCACTGACTCCACAGAAATAAAGACTATCGTAAGAGGATACTTTGAAAAACTATATTCCAACAAATAGGACAATTCAGAGGAAATGGCCAAATTCCTAGAAACACATAAGCAGCCCATATTGACAAAAGAAGAAATTGATGATCTTAACAAACCAATCACAAGTAAAGAGATAGAATCAGTCATTAAAAACCTCCCAACCAAGAAGAGCCCAGGGCCAGACGGCTTCACAGGTGAATTCTACAAAACATTCCGGAAAGAACTAACACCAATCCTACTGAAACTATTCCAAGAAATTGAAAAGGAAGAAACATTCCCTAACTCCTTCTAAGATGCCAACATTACAATAGTACCAAAGCCAAACAAAGACATCACAAGAAAGGAAAATTACAGACCAATTACTCTAATGAACCTAGACACAAAAATACTTAACAAAATACTTGCTAATCGTATTCAACAACACATTAAACGAATTATACACCACGACCAAGTGGGATTTATTCCATTTATGCAAGGATGGCTCAACATAAGAAAATCAATCAATGTAATACACCATATAAACACATTGAAGGAAAAAAATCACATGATTATATCCATAGATGCAGAAAAAGCATTTGACAAAATATGGCACACTTTCTTGAGAAAACCACTCCAAAAAATCGGAATACAGGGAAATTTTTTGAACATGATAAAGAGTATATATGAAAAACCTATAGCCAACATTGTTTACAATGGAGAAATCCTAAAATCCTTCCCTCTAAAGTCAGGAACAAGACAAGGATGCCCACTGTCTCCCCTTCTATTTAACATTGTCTTAGAAGTACTTGCTCAAGCACTGAGGGAAGAACCAGATATAAAAGGCATTAAAATTGGAAAGGAAGAAGTCAAAATTTCATTATTTGCAGATGACATGATCCTATACATAGAAAACCCTGAGAGGTCTACAACAAAGCTTATAGATATCCTAAATGAGTTTAGTAATGTCACAGGTTATAAGATCAATGCGCAAAAATTAGTAGCATTTCTGTACACCAATAATGAGCAAGACCAGGAGGAAATCAAGAAACAAATACCATTCACAATAGTAAATTTAAAAATCACATATTTAGGAATAAATTTAACTAAAGATGTAAAAAACTTATACACTGAGAACTATACAAGACTGTTCAAGGAAATCAAAGAAGACCTAAATAAATGGAAGAATATTCCTTGTTCGTGGATAGGAAGACTAAATATTATTAAGATGTCTATCTTACCAAAACCAATCCCAATAAAAATCAACACAGCCTTCTTTAAGGAACTAGAAATACTAACTATGAGATTCATTTGGAAAGGAAAGAGGCCCTTAATATCCAAAGACATATTGAAAAAGAAAAACAAAATTGGAGGAATCACAATACCGGACTTCAAAACATACTACAAAGCTACAGTTGTGAAAACAGCATGGTATTGGCTTAAGGAGAGACACACAGAGCAATGGAATCGAATTGAAATTTCTAATACAGAACCTCATATATATAGCCATATAATATTTGATAAAGCCACCAAACCCTCTCAACTGGGAGAGAATGGCCTATTCAACAAATGGTGCCTGGGGAACTGGATATCCATATGTAGAGCAATGAAAGAGGATTGCCATCTCACACCTTATACAAAGATCAACTCAAGATGGATCAAAGACCTACATATAAGAACCAAGACCATAAAGACCTTGGAAAGCAGTGTAGGGAAACATCTACAGGACCTTGTAATAGGGAATGGCTTCATGAATATCACACCAACAGCACAAGCAGCAAAAGAACAAATAGATAAATGGGACTTCCTCAAAATTAAAGCCTTCTGCACCTCAAAGGAATTTGTCAAGAAAGTAAAAATGGAACCCACACAATGGGAGAAAATATTTGGCAACCATATATCCAATAAGAGACTTATAACTTGCATATATAAAGAACTCCTATATCTTGAAAATAAAAAGATAAACAACCCATTTAAAAAATGGGAAAAAGATTTAAACAGACACTTCTCCAAAGAAGAAATACAAATGGCTAAAAAGCACATGAAAAAATGCTCCAAGTCTCTAGCTATCAGGGAAATGCAAATCTAAACTACAATGAGATACCATCTTACTCCCATAAGATTGGCAGCTATGAAAAAAAAAAACAGAAGACTGCAAATGCTGGAGAGAATGTGAAGAAAGGGGAACACTCATCCACTGCTGGTGGGAATGGAGAAGGATCCAATCATTCTGGAGGACAGTTTGGCGGTTTCTCCAAAAACTAGCCATAGATTTGCCATATGACCCAGCAATACCACTGCTGGGTATATACCCAGCAGAACAGAAAACTAGGACACAAACCGCTATATATACACCAATGTTCATAGCAGCATTGTTCACTATCGCCAAAAGTTGGAATCAACCCAAATGCCCATCAACAGATGAGTGGATCAATAAAATGTGGTATATACACACAATGGAATACTACTTGGCTGTAAGAACAAATACACTACAAACACACGTGATAACATGGATGAATCTTGAGAACCTTATGTTGAGTGAAGCAACCCAGGCATTCAAGGACAAATACTACATGACCTCAATGATGTGAAATAATCAAGCTACCTCAGAGAGCTAGAGACTTGAAAATAGGCTTACAGGAAATTGGGGGGTGGAGGAAGGATGTGAGCTGACGTCTGCAGGGGTGGAATCTATGATGAGCTGGTGGTAAGTATGAGCACAAAGAAGAGATAAAATGGGGGCAAGGGGTTGCCATTGGGTGGGGCTTTGCGGGTTTGAGGGGGGCTGGGGATGGGCGGATGGGTAATATTGCCCAAAGAATTGGGGGGAGGGAGGGGCATCATACCAAAATAGGAGAGTGTGAGGTGTTGGTTGAGAGTAAAATGCTGAGAAAATCGTATCAAAATATAATTAGGAGGGTTACCTGTTTAGGATGTTCGGAGGGGATGGTCTGATGTGGGACGGACTCCTGGGGAATGTCTGAATGCTCATTTTGCCAGGGTGGGTTGTACCATTGGGTAGAGACCCAAATAGTGAGAGTGGGGATGGACCCACATCCTGGGGAGGACTAATGCCATCAATAGAGGGAACTGTATCTCTTGAGAGAAAGGGTGGCTCCCAGGGCATTAGGGCAGTTGAGCAAGTCAGGCCCTGAACACTGTTGCAAGTATCTCTGGATGTAACTTCTCAGGAAATGGAGATTGGCTGTCGCTGTGGGCCCCAAGGGGAGGGGAAATTGGATGTTGAATGGATTGAACCAAGGTAAATGTGGGGGCAAGAGAGGAGTTTCACGACAGTACACAAAGATGGATATAAAATATGTAATATTACACCAAAAATATATAGGGGACAACAGACTAATATTGTAAATCATAATGTAAAATATAGGATAACCTAAATATTTAGAAAACTGTATATCCTAAAGTAAGGAATATAATGTAAGCACACATGTCACCTTGTTTGAAAGCTATTGTCTCAGAGTCTGTACATCAGTTTCAGTAAATATGATATGAATAAGTTAAAAGATTATCGCTGTGGAAGGGAAAAGTTTTTATGGAGGATGTATGGGAGTACTGTATATTGTACATATGAATTACTGTGATCTAAGGCTCTTCTGAAGAGAAACTCAATAATTAGGAAAAAGAAAAGAAAAAGATAGGATGTAGAATTTTTCCAAATCAATATGTATTATAGATCTAACCTTTAAACTCATTGCTATATTCCATTTTACTAGTAAGGGAACCTGACATTATATTGGACTTCACATTTCAGGAAGTTTTGCATCACAGAATGTTTCAACAATGGCGGCGGAGGAATACTGGTATGGGATGTTATTGACAGGTGATATATGGTTGACAGGGAGTTATACAGGGCATATGTCCATGGTGCATGGTAATGTTTGGATATACTCATAGTGGAAACAATTAAAAACAACAGCTGGGGGGGTACTGGGTTCCTGGGCCAGGGTGCTCTGTTGTTGTTTCCTTACACTTTTATTTTAATTACATATATACAACCTAAAATTTTCCCTTTTAACTTCATGCACATACATAGTTCAGTGCTGTTAATTACCTTCACAATGTTTGCTACCATCACCACCAATTATTTCAAAAACTTTACAATCCACCCAAATAAAAATTGCCTACAAATTGAGCATTAACTCCCATTCCCTAACCCCAACCTAGCCCCTGATAAATTATATATATATATAACTTTGCTTATTCAATTTATTTTGTTATCAGTGATTTTATATAATATTGGTCCTTCTGTGTCTAGCTTATTTTACTCAACCTGAGGTCTTCAACATTTACCCATGTTGTTTCATGAATCAGACTTTCATTCATTTTTAATTATGAATAATATTGATTGTGTATATATAACATTTTGTTTATCCATTGGTTGTTTGATCGACACTTGGTTTGTTTTTGTCTTTTGACAATTGTGAATAATGCCTCAATGAACATCGGTGTGCAAATATCTGTCCCTGTTGCTGCTTTAAGCTCTTCTGGGTATGTATCTAGTAGCAGGACGGCTGTGTCATATGGTAATTCTATATTTCCTTCTTTAGGAACTGCCAAACTGTCCTGCACTGTGGCTAAACCATTATATAATCTGATCAGCAATGAAGGAGAGTTCCTGTTTCTCCACATTCTTTCCAACACTCATAGTGTTCTGTTTTTTTCCACATAGTAGCCATTCTGGTGGGCATGAAATGGTATCTCATGGTGGTTTTGATTTGCTGTTTCTTGGTAGCAAGTTATATTGAACATGATTCCATGTGCCTTTTAGCCATTTGTGCATCCTCTCTGGAAAAGTGTCTATTCAAATTCTTTGATCATTTGTTTTTCAAGTGGCTTGTTTTCTCTATGAAGAGTTGTAGGATTTCTTAATATATTCTGGATCTTAAACCCTTATCAGGTGGGTGGTTTCCAAGTATTTTCTCCCTTTGAATAGTTTGTATTCCCACTTACATGACAAAGTGCTTTGATGCACACAAGTTTTTAATTTTGAGGAGGATCCATTTATCTATTGTTGTTTATGTTTTGGATAGAAAGCCTAACACAAAATCCTGAAGATGTTTCCCATATTTCCCCTGAAGTTTTTTAGTCCTACTTCTCATATTTAGGTCTTTGACTCAGTTTGAGTTAATTTCTGTATTTGGTGTGAGATAGGGCTCTTCTTCCATTCTTTTGTATGTAGATATCCATTTCTCCCAGTATCACTGTTAAAAAGACTGCAGTCCTTCCCTCCTGGAGGCAACAGTATCTTCTAGTCTTGCCTGGGATGAGTACTTGAGATGGGTGGTGCTTCTTGCAGTGTCTCTCTTCTGTAGGGTATAATAGTATCTTATTGGGAGGGATTTGTTTAAGAAAATTGAATTAAGTGGCAAAACACAATGATTAACCATCTTCCCTATCAGAGTGGGCATCACCATTGCCAAATCCTCAAGACTGAGGAATGAACATAAGGTGGGAGTGCAACTATGGACTAAAGTAGACATTATTATACCAACAATGGAAACAGAACTTGTAACATTGATATAAAGACAGTAGTAATCAGAGGTTTAGGGGGTGAGGGTGGAAGAGGAAGAATAGATGTAACTTGTTGCATTTTTGGGATATTGGAATTTTTCTGTAGGACATTGCAATGATGGATGCAGGCCATTGTACATTTTATCAAAACCTATAACTGGTGCCGTGCAAAGTGTTAAGCATAATGTAAACTCTAGAGCATGGTTATAACAGTGCTACATCAATGGTAACAAATGTACCACACTGTTAATGAGGAAAATGTGGGGATGGGGTGGGGCATATGGGAATCCCCTATATATCTGATGTAAAATTTATGTAATCTAAAGCTTCTTTAAAAGTAAATAAAAATATTTACATTAAAAAATAAAGGAATTGGGAGTGATACTTAAAATGGACTTAGGATGAGGAGAGTAGATACCAATATAGGATGCAGATATGTTTCTTATGCTATCTGTAAATTGATTTGTATGGCTTTGCCTGGTCCTATCAATACCAACCTCTTACCTCTGGGCGAATGCAAGATAAGTTTAGGTGGGCAACACCTTGGTGATCATTACTATTTGCATTTTATTGTACATTAGAAAAATATGGCTAGCAAGGCAATCAGTAAGTTATATTTTAGGCTAAAGCAAAAGTGAGAAGTGATATTGAACTGAGATGATTTATGGAAAATGGCACATTGAGCATAGTATCCAAATATAGCACAGGTAGTACTGGAATAAACAGAGTTTAGCAAGTGGTGACCTAGCATATAAAAGATAACCCAGACAATGAAAGGAATAATCTTATATTTGGAGTTCCCTTAGAGGCCCACATGTGAAGGAGTAATAAAGAAGAAAAGTACCAGGCAGGATGACTAGTCTCTCCATTGGCACAGATGGTACAAATGGTATCTCTGAGGCGCTCTCGTCTAGTCTCCTTTGTACAGGGAAGGACTTCCTGTTTCTTGAGTATGAAATTGGGGCAATTCTTGATTTCAGTGGTATATTTTTCTCCCCATACATATGAGAAAGAGGACAAAGAAGGAGGTGCAATAATCAGATTATATTCTTTGAAATTGCCTCTGGCCTTGTGATGAGGTAGAAAACTTTACCTTTGGCTATTCCATGTCCCTTTTCCCAGTACCATTGGTCTGTCCAGGCTCTGCTTTCTTGCACGTGGCTGCAGCATTGACAGTGTATGCCTGGAGCCTTCCAAAAGGGACTGTCGCTTCTGTCTATTAAGAACCTAGGCTTTGTTTTGGCACTTTTTCCTATTGCTCTTTCTCCTTTATCTCCCTTTTGAATATTGGTGCTATCAATTTGGTATATGCCATTTTGGGGATCTTTGATTTCATTTATATAAGCCTTCCATTTATTTCAAAATAATGAGCCCAGCAGATATTTCCATAGAGAAATTTAGGTTGGCCTTGGCTTGCTCCGATCTTGTTGCCAGAACAAGGGACTGTGTGCTTAAAATGTAGTGTCAGTGCCTCTTCTTCTTTGATTGTCTCTTACCTGCAACCATGAAAAGGTAGAAAGACAGTTGTGAGTCTGTGGAGTATAGGAGATTGAGCATTTGTATTGTACATCCGCTCCAGGGTAAGATCCTGCCTTCTGCTTTACTGCTTTATGTTCTTCCTTTTGAGAGTTCTGTTTTTACTAGCTTTATGTTTCAAATGTGTAAAGACTTCACATTTCCAAAGAAGATCATAGTATACCATTAACAGATTAACTTGAGCACGGGAGCCCTACCGGCTCTCCAGATTCTTCCTTGTAATGTTGATGTTTAGAATGTTTGTTCAGGGGGCACAGATGTGGCTCAAGAGTTTGGGCACTCACCTACCACAAGGGAAGTCCTGGGTTTGTTTCTTGGTGCCTCCTAATGAAGACAAACAAGATAGTGAGCTGACCCCATGGGCTGGTGCAATGAGCCAATGCAACAAGGTAATACAGTGAGATGATGCTATGAAGAGACACAATGAGGAAACACAACAAGTAGGGAACCAAGGTGGCTCAAGTGAATGGTGGTCTCCCTCCCACATGGGAGGTCCCAGGTTAAGTTCCTGGTGCTTCCTAAAAAGAAGACGAGCAGTGAGGGCAGACAACAAGGGGAAGGACAGTAAAGAAAGAAAGAAAGAAAATAAACCTTTTTTTAAAAAGAGTGTTCATTATGTATTATTGTCTTCCCTCTTTAAGTGGTTATAGTGTTGTAAACAAACTTGATGACCCATTTGAAGTTCCTGAGGAAAAAGATTTTCCTATAGAAAAATATTGCATGGATAGGGAACCTCTGAATGCACAGTCTGCTAACCAGGCTGCTGCTATATCCCACAGCCCCAGCTTCTGGCTGGAAAGAAAATGTAAAGTCTTAGAAGATAGTAGCCAAACTGAGACAACTGCCAGTTGGAGCTGGCAACTGAGGAGCTGCCAGAGGACCCTCTTCTAAAAACCAAACAAAGACATGACTGTAAAGATGAGCTCAGTCATCTTTGGCAGTCGTGCACCCAAAATGGACATTTCTGTATGTGTTGGTATGGAGCAAGCTGGTTGCCTGAGGCATAAACAGTGAGGAGAAAATACAACGGCAGGAGTGGGCCCTACTTCTCCCAATCTGGAATCATCTGAACCTTAGAGAACAATCAGAGCAACAGGTATCAGCAGTAGGTAGCAAGCCTGCCTGCCAAAGCAGGGACGTTTTGACTGAAGCAGTGTAGCCCAGACATTGCACAGGGGAACAGCAGTACTGAAGAGAAGCCTGACAGGAAAACTTTAGTGGCCAGATGCATTAAAAACTGGTCAGAGGAGTCCTTTAAATCCAGTGACAATGAGCAAGAAAGGAGGGGCTGACCCTCTTCATTATCCGTGTGAAGCAGGCTGGCCCTGCCTCTTGGATAGGGGTCACCTACCCATTGTCTTTACAGGAATGAACCATGATGGGACCTTAGTGCCATAGAAGTAGATTTTGACTGGAATATGGTAGGGAGGAGAGTTATTTCATTGTTTCCACACACACCTACTCTCCCCTCCCTACTTCCTCCCCCTGCTTTGATTTGAACATAGAGTGAGGAGTACAGCAGGGAGGGGCTTGTAGAGAAGTTTTCGTTGCCACAGAGAGTTTGCCAGTGCCTTTATTGTAGCCCCAGGTTGCCTTCTAGGCCCTGAACCCCAAGTCTGGTCTCCTTGGGAGATCTTACAGCGAGTCCCAGAGGGAAGGGGCAGAGAGTAGAAAGAGCTGTTTTTTTGGTTCTCTTCTTTAGGCTCTTTTAAGAAACTTGCCATTTGTTGTCTTGTGGGTTAAACTATTTGTCATTTGAATGTGAGATAATTAAAATATTGGATTAATATCTTGAAAACATCACTGGTCTACAAAAACTGAAGTTGCTTCTGTGATTAGTGTTAACAATGGACTTTTATTTCCCCACGTGACATGTTGTATAACACTTGTTTCTCTCCCTCCCTCTTTCTTTCCTGTCCCCACCACCTCCTTATTTAGATTTGCCTGGGTTCTTTGTCTCTCTGCCCACAAAGAGCCTTTCATTCAGCAATGCAGACAACAAGAGGCAGACTGAGTCAGGCTGCACACCAGCCTCAAGGCAGCTTTCCTAAGAGCAGACAATTAAAGAAAACTGAAAGACACATGTTCTGTACACAAATAAAGAGGGTTGCCAGCCTGCATCTTTCTTGGAGAAATATACTGACCACAGTGAGAAGCCATCTGCGAAGAGACTGTGCAAAACCAAGCACTTGATACCTCTGGAACCAAGGACAAGATTGTCACTGGCAGGAGATACCTTTGCCAAAAATGATGACAAGATAATTCCTCACAGCTCCCTCCTACCTTTGGGGTCTTTTTGAGCACAACCCTGTCTGCCTCCTTCTCAGGGATAGGCTTCCCTTTTCCTCAACATCTTGACTGTCTCCATCCCCAAACACCAAATAGTACTCCTCTATTCCCAGAGATGCTTCCAGAGTGTTGATGAAGTTGCACATTTTTAAGATAGGAACTCATTTCTCCAACCAATGAAACCCCTTTGATGCTCCAGTTCCTAAAAAGAAGAAAGTGCCTTCCTTCTCTCAGGTTTGTCATCTATGAAGGAGGAGGGGAAAAGATTATATCCCAGTCTCCCAGTTCTCGCAGCTGCCACAACGGACATCCCCTCAATAGACCACTTGGTCACACCCGATGTCCCAGGAAGTACGCAAAGTTTTTGTCAATAAGAATGCTGGTGATTATTTTTAATTGTTTCCACTATGAGTATATCTAGACATTACTATATACCCTGGGCATATGCCCTGTATAACTCCCTGTCAACCATATATATCCTGTCAATAACATCCTATATCAGTATTCCTCCGCTGCCATTGTTGAACCACTCTGTGATCCAAAATTTCCCGTAAAGTCAAGCCCAGCATAATGTCAGCTTCACAAGAGTCTTAGATCACCTAAATTCATATATACAATATAGATTATTTCCCTAGATCCACCATAAAAACTTTTCCCTTCCACAGCGATAATCTCTTAACTTGTTCATATCATATTTCCTGAAACTGATGTACAGATTCTGAGACAATAGCTTTCAAACAAGGTGACATCTGTGCTTACTATGTGGTCCATACTTTAGGTTGTACAGTTTTCTAAATTTTTTAATTATCCTATGTTTTGCCTTATGGTTTACATTATTAGTCTGTCATCCCCTATATGTTTTTGGAGTAATATTACATGTTTTATATTCATCTTCATGTATTCTCACAAAACTCCTCTCTTGCCCCCATATTTACCTTGTTTCCATCCATTCCACATCCATTTCCCCTCCCCTTACGGATCAGCAGAATATCCCTGTCTACATATAATAACATGACTTCAAAATGCTGTTTGACCTAATGTAAGGGGGAAATGGAAAGGAGAAATGAGAATATAAGGCTATGAGTCTCTAAAAAAGAGTCTGGAGGTTGTCAGAAGGAATGCCCTTATGCACAAATGAGCAGAGTCTGAGAGACAGATAAAGTAGATACAACCCCAGGTATTGGTTCTTTTGAGGAATAAAGAGACCCATGGGTTCTATGATCAGATGGGGTTCACTGCCATGGCAGATGGGGTTCACTGCCATGGTAGATGGCCCTTCTCTGGAGCTGGTGTTTCCGCGTGATGGAATTGGACTCGGAGGGAATCTCTTTTCACAAGACTTGCATGCTACTTTAATGGAATTGTAGTTGGTGCTGGGGTTTTAGATATATTTAGGGGATTTGAATCTCTGGACTGTAATATGACACCCAGGCCCAGAGCCTCAACAGACTTCAGCTCCTACACTTTGATTTATTGGACTTACCCCACTCAGCTAACATCGAGTTGAAGAAGGTCAACCACCACACCATGGAGCCTAGAGTGTCTACAACTGAAAGCAGGAGGAGTGCATCTAGTATCCATGTGGAATCTAAGCCCCCACTTGACATAGATGTGCAATGGACACAACCAATCCAATGTCCACAGAGAAAATGTGGAATGGGTGTGGGAAGGGTAGCCATGGTGGCTGCTGGGTTTGGGGAATGGGAGGAAGAGATGAGATGTGGAGGCGTTTTCGGGACGAGGAGATGTCCTGGGTGGTGCTTCACGGACAATTATGGGACATTGTAGATCCCCCCAGGTCCCACTGGATGGAACATGGGAGAGTGTGGGCTATGATGTGGACCATTGACTAGGGGTGCAGTGATGCTCAGAGATGTACTTACCAGGTGCAATGGATGTGTCACGATGATGGGAGAGAGTGTTGCTGTGGGGGGAATGGGGGGTGGGGGCGGAGGGGTTGAATGGGACCTCATATTTTTTGAATGTAACTTTAAAAAAAATAAATAAATAATTTAAAAAATAGATAATTTAGTTCTGTTAACTATGCTCACAAAGTTGTGATTTTTTTAATGTCCTCTTTCTTTTCTTTGTTAGTCTAACTAGAGGTTGGAAATTTTATTGATACTTTCAAAGAAACACTTCTGTTTCATTAATGCTCTCCATTGTTTTTTCCCATTCTTTGTCTTTTTTAAATTAAGAAGTTGTAGCTCTACAGAAAATTGAGGCATACAATACATATAATACAGAGTTCTTATGTCACCCTTTAATAATACCCTACATTAGTGTGGTATGTTTGCTAGAATTCATGAAAGAACATTTATTATTATAATTATTATTATTGTTAAAGAAACTGGATTTCATAAATGTTACATCAAAAGTTGGGGATTCACATATACCTCAGCCCTTCCCACTCCCACATTTTGCCCATTAACAACATCTTTCATTGGTGTGCTACATGTATTAGCAATTGAGGAACACACATTGAAGCATTACTAACAGATGGACATAGTTTAGTAAACATAGTTTGCATTACGGTTTATACTTTGCATCACAGCACTTTATAGGTTTTGACAAAATGTTTAAAGGCCTCTATCCATCATTGCAATGTCATGCAGAACAATTCCAATGTTCCTCAAATGCCCCATGTTACCTCTCTTTTTCCCTCTCTCTGTCCTCAGAATGTCTGGTGGCCACTGCCTTTATATCAGTATTGCAAGTTCTTCTGTTGCTGGAATAATAAGTCTATTTCAGTCTGTCATTGCATTCCCCCTTATGTTTGTTCATTCCTCAATCTTGAGGATTTGGGGATGGTGATGCCCACTTTACTTCTGGTTTGAGAGGGGGCTTAGATCCCATGAGGTATATTGATGAAACCGTCTTGCTAGCAGGTGTAGATACTGTGTCTTGGGGAATGGGTGTTGTCCATCATTATCCTTTTGTTAGTTGCCCTGGGTGAATCCGATAAATTAGAGCACGGTAGGTGTTGGCTATAACTCTTCTGAGATTCAGGGCACAGTGGACATTTGAACACTGCTAGATTTAAGTCTCTGGGACCTATATTTAACAGGTATAGTGCTAATTATAGGTTCAAATAAAAGGAACATAAGAACTAAAGAACCGTGTATAGGAAAATTAAAACTTGAGTCCAATGATGACAGCTTGAGGGGATAGGTTTTCATGTGTTCCAACGTAGGGCACACTGACAGGGTGCTGAATTCCTGAGACTGTCTATCCTGCCTATAGTTTCTAGAAATCTCTAAAGCCCTAAGAAACACCCTTGCTTGAGGCACTGTTTACTGTGGCAGACAGTGAGATCCTCCTAAGAGGTGAATAAGCATAATCTCTGGAATGACCTTCCTAATCACTAAGCAATCTCTTAGCCATAAAAACTCATTTGTATTTAATAGTTACCCCTTTGGATCAGGGTCTTTATTCAAATGCTTCCCTAGTTGTTACTTGGTAACAGTCCCTTGGTGTCAGGGAAGCTTATCCCTGGGAGTAATGTCCCCCGCTGTTGGAAAGGTAGTGAGTTTATATGCAGAGTTTGGCTTAGAGAAAGCCCTCTTTTGAACAATGAGGAGCTTTTCAGGAGGTAACTCTTTGGAAATATATATTGTTAGCCTAAGTTTCAATTTCACAAGAACAAGATTGAAAGAACATCTTTATAATGTACTATTATAATTCTATTATTAGCAATAGTGTTATTTGCTATATGGTTTACAGATGGTTGTATAGTTTTATGTTAAAAAGTTTTACTCTAGTAACATATATATAACCTAAAAATTCCCCTTTTAATGATATTTACATGAATTATCCATTGCTGTTAATTACATTCACAGTATTGTGGTACTGTTGTGCCCATTCATTACCAAAACTTTACAGTCAAACCAGACTCTGCAGAACTCAGACATTAACTACTATTTCCCTGTCTGGTAAACTATACCCAAGATTATGACTCTGAGTTTGCTTATTCAAAAATGTCATATAGGGAGATCATATAATATTTGTTCTTTCATGTCTAGGTTATTCTACCCAACACAATGTCTTCAAGGTTCATCCATCTTGTTACAAGTATCAGAACTTCAGTTTTATTTTCAACTGAGTAATAGGCCATTGTATGAATATGCCATATTTTGTTTATTCATTTATTGGTTGATGCTTTGCTTTCATCTTAAGGGAATTGCAGATAATGCCTCTATGAACATCTGCATACAAATCTCTGTTTGAGTCCTTGTTTTCATTTCTTCTGTGCTTATATTATACCTTGTAGTGAGATTGTCTGTTTATATGATATTCAATACTTAATGAGGAACCGCAAAACTGTCTTCCACAGGAGCTGCACCATTGTAACCAGGAATGAATGAGTGTTCCTGTTTCTCCATATCCTTTGCTACACTTCTTATATTCCGTGGGTTTTTTTGGTATTTTTTGTATTTTTGCATTTTTTGTATTTTTCTATTTTTTGTATTAGTTACTATTCTTTTTTTATTAGAATATTTATTGAAGTATTAATACATGAACATGCATAAACAAAAAGTGTATAATAAAAGATGTGAACTTAGAAAACAAGCATACGTATCATCACACAGGGCTCTCATACATCACCCTACCAGCAACACCTTACGTTGTGAAACATTTGTTATAAACTCTGAAAGAGCATCATCAAAACGTTACTGCTAATTATAGCCAATGTCTTACAATTGGTGTATTTACCCCCAGCCCACCTGCTTTTAAGAATTTAAATGGATATAAAATGGTATCTCATTGTAGTTTTGATCTGCTTTAAAAAAATGTTATTGAAGTATATCATCTTTACTTGGAAATACATAAGGAGTACGTGTACAGCAAACGTTGTAGAAAACAAATGTGTAATATCATGCAGGACTCCCATGTATCAACCTACCCTCAACACCTTACATTGTTGTTAAACAATGGTTAAGGAACTATGAAATAACTATAGCCCCTATCTTACATTTGGCATATTTTCCCCAATTATTAATATCCTGTATTAGTAGTATTTAATTTTCATATTTCATGAGAGAGTGTTCTCATATTCATTCTGTTAACCACAATCCATCTTCCACCACTGGGTTATCTGTTTTACACAGTCCAGTGCTCTTTACAATCCACCAAAAATGTATACTCAGTGACTCTCATTTTCACACAGAGTTATACTCCCAATGCCTCAGTCAGTTTTCAAACATTTTCATTCCTCCAAAATGAAAAATGCTCTATCCCTTTATATGCCCCTATTGTTGTCCCTTAGAATTAATATAAATCTTCTTTGCCAGTGCTGTCAAAATATTACCTATTATTGTTAATTATAATCCATATTACACTAATTGTAATTTTCCCTTGTTTCACCATATTCTTATCACTTTGTAAAAGAAGAAAATTCTCATATTTACTCTATTAACCACAATTTTTATCCACCACCAAAATCATTACATTATAAATTCCCCAATTCTTTTCTACCTTCCTTTCAGTAGATCCTTTCATCCCCAATCACATTTATAAAACAGCAGTATTAGTTATATTCACTATAACATGTTACCATCAAATTTAGTCTGATAAAGTTCTACACGTTTACAATTAACCTTATTAAAATTCTCTATGTATTAAGCATCAGTTCTTTCTCATCCCTTCTTCTATTTCCTAGTAGCATATACTCTACAGTTTACCATCTTGATTTTACTCGTCGTATTTTAGTTCATATTAGTGATACCATACAACACGTGTCCTTTTGTGTCTGACTTATTTCACTCAACATAATGTTATCAAGATTCATCCATGCTGTCACGTGTATCCCAATTTCATTTCTTTTTACAACTCAACAGTTTCCCATCATTTGTGATACCACATTCTGCTTATTCATTCATCACTTGGTGGACATTTGGTCTATTACCACATTTTAGCAGTTGTGATTAATGTTGCTCTGAACATCAGTGTGCACATGTAAGTTTCCATCCTTGCTCTCAGTCCTTCGGAATATATTCCTAGTAAAGGAATTGCTGGATCTTACAGCAGTTCTCTATCCAACTTCTCGAGGTTTTGTCATATGTCTTCCACAAAGGCTGTACCAGTCTACACTCCTACCAACAGTGCAGGAGTGCTCCTGTTTCTCCACACCCTCTCTAGTAGCTGAAGTTTTCGTTTTTTTTTTTAATAATGCCATTCTATAAGGTGTGGAATGGTATCTCATTGCAGTTTTGATCTGCATTTCCTTTAATAGGTAATGATGTTGAACGTCTTTTCTTGTGTGTCTATAGAGTATTTATATTTCCTCTTTGGAAAATGTGTATTCAAAGAATTTTGCTCATTTTTAATTTGGTTTTTCTTTTTATCCTTCTATTGTATGATGTCTTTTTTTAAACATGGATATCAAAGCCTAATCAAACATGTGGCTTACAAATATTTTCTTCTATCTTAATTTGGCTCCTTATTTATTTTCTAAAGTTGTTGGAAGAAAAAAATGTTTAATTTTGAGGAGTTTCCATTCATCTATTTGTTAGTTCCTTGTGCTTTGAATGTGAGATTTAAGAAACTACTCCTACCACAAGATCTTGAAGATGCTTTCCTACATTTTCTTCTAGGAGTTGTGTGGTTGTAGCCTTTACATTTAAGTCTTTGATTCATTTTGAGTTAATTTTTCTATAAAGTATGAGATAAGGGTCCTCTTTCTCTTTTTTTTTGGATACGGATATCCAGTTCTCCCAGCACTATTTCTTGAATAGACTCTTCTTCCCCAGCTGGGTAAACTTGATAGCCTTGCCAAAACTTACTTGACCTTGGGTGTGCAGTCTGTTTCTCAGTAACCAGTTCTATTCCAGTTGTCAGTCTGCATGTTTGTGTCAGTACCATGCTGATTTTTACACTGTAGCTAACTAAATAGTTCTAAATTCAAGAAGTGAGAGTCCTCCAACTACATTCTTCTTTTTAATGACAATTTGGACAATGCAGGGCCGCTTACTCTTTAAAAAATTTTTGATAATTGATGTTTCCATTTCTGCACAAAAGGCTGTTGGGACTTTTATTGGGATTGTTTTTATTTTGTAAATCAGTTTGGGTAGAATTGACATCTTAACGATATTTAGTCTTCCTCTCCATTAACATAAATGTTCTTCCATTTAAGTCTCTTTTGGTTTCATTTAGTAATATTGTGTAGTTTTCTGAATTGAGATCTTTTATGTCCTTGGTTAGGTTTATTCATAAATATTTGATTCTTCTAGTTGCTGTTATAATTGGACTCCTTTCTGACTTCCTCCTCATGTTGGTCATTGGTAGAGTACAGAAACGATACTGATTTTTGCATATTAAGCTTGTATCCTGCTTTTCTCCAGAACTTGTCTATAAGTTCTAGAACTTTCTGGTGTATTTTTCAGGATATTCTAACTATGGGATCATATCATCAGCAAATAGCACAAGTTTTACTTCTTATTTTCGATTTTGGTGCCTTCTATTATTATTTTTATCTAACCTAATTTCCCCAGCTAGAACTTCTCACATAATATTGAATAACTGTGTGACAGTGGGCATCCTTCTCCTGTTCCTGATTTCAGCAGGAAAGATTTCACTCTTTCACCAAAAACCTGCTAGCTGTAGGTTTTTCATACATGCACTTTACTTTGTTGAGAATATTTACTTCTCTTTCTATCTCTTGGAGTGTTTTTACAAAGAAAAAATCATCAATGTTGTCAAAAGCCTTTTCTGCATGAATTGAGGGTCATGTGTTCTTTTTTCTTCTTCAATCTATTAATAGGATTTATTACACTAATTGTTTTTCTTTCATTGAACCACCCTTGCATACCTGGAATAAAACCAAGTTTATCATGGTGTTTATATCTTTTAATGTACTTTGGGATTTGGTTTGCAAGTGTTTTATTGAGAATTTCTGCATCTGTATTCTTTAGATACATTGGTCTGTAATTTTCTTTTTTTTGTATTGTCTGTCTGGTTTTGGTATTTGAGTAATGGCTTCATGGAATGCATTTAGTAGCATCCCTTCCTATTCAGTGTTTTGGAGAGCTTCAGCAAGAATGGCATTAGCTTGTCTTTGAATGATTGGTAGAATTAACCTGTGAGGCTTGTGGTCCTGCGTTTTTCATTTTTCGAGGGTTTTTGATGACTATTTCAATCTCTTCACTTGTGATTGTTTTGTTGAGGTTTTCTAATTCTCCTAGGGTCAGTGAAAATGGTTGCTGTGTTTCTTGGAATTTTCCATCCCACCTACATTGTCTAGTTTCTTGGCCTACAGTTGTTCATAGTATCCTCTTCTTTTTGCAGCGTCAGTGGTAATGTCCCCTCACATTTCTGATTTTATTTATTTGCATCATCTCTCTTTCTCTTTTTTGTCAGTCTAACTAGTGGTTTATCAATTTTGTTGATCTTTTTGAAGAACCAACTTTTGGTTTTGTTGATTTTTGTTGTTGTTGTTCCAATTTCATTTTTTTCTGCTCTGATCTTTATTATTTCTTTCCTTAGGCTTGATTTAGGACTAGTTAGCTGTTCATTTTCTAGTTCCTGGAGGTGTGCAGTTAGGTTTCAATATTGCTCATTCTTCAGTTATACTATAAGCACTGACAACTATAAACCTCTCTCTCAGCACTGCTTTTGCTGTATCTATAAATTTTTATATGGTGTGCTCTCATATTTACTCATTTCAAGGCATTTGCTGATTTCTCATGTAATTTTTTCTTTCCCCCATGGTTTAAGACCGTGATTTTTATTTTTCCATATATTTGTAAATTTTCCCTTTTTCTGTCTAAATTTTATTTTCAGTTTTGTTGCATTTTGATAGAGAGGAGGTGCTTTGTATAATTCGTATCTTTTTAAGTTTATTGACACCTGTCTTTTGACCCAGATATTGCCTGTTCTGGAGAAAGCTCCATGAGGACTTTTTAAGAATGTGTATTGTGTTCTTTAGAGGTGTAATGCTCTATAAATGTCTAAGTCTAGTTTGTTTATCATATTATTGAAGCTGTTTCCTTTTTTTATCCTCTGTCCAGTGCTGAGAGTATTGTATTGAAGTCTGTTAACTATTATTGTAAAGACGTCTATTTTTAGACTCCCTTCAATTTTGCCAGTTTGTGCTTCATGTATCTGGGGGGCACCCAGGTTATGTGCATACATACTCATAATTATTTTCTCAGGTGCATTGCTCCTTTTTATTAATATATATTTTTCCTTCATCTCTTTTTACAATTTTGCATTTAAAATCTATTTGTTATGTTAGTAGTATGGATACTCTCTAGTTATTTTTGGTTGCTATTTTTGTAGAATATCTTTTTCAACCTTTCACTTTCTACTTTATTGGGTCCTTATGTCTGAGGTGAGAGTCTTGTATGTACCATTTAGAGGGCTTGCAATTTTTTATGCATTTTGTCACAGATGGTATGTCCTTTTGTTGGGAATTCATTCCATTGACGTTGAATGAGGCATAACTTAATACAGGGTCTCATTTGCTTTCCATTGTCATACCTTACTACTGCCTGACTTTTTACCCTGTAAATTACTAGTTATCTTTATTTCAACACTTGATTTAGGAGATTTGTGTGATTATGATTGATCAGTTGTCTTAAATCCTGAGTCTGGTCAGGATTTTAATTTTGTTCATTTAGGGGGGCTATCTCTTCCTGATTTTTAGCATTGCTTATAATTTTTAGGTGATGTCTAGGCATCTGAATAGGTTGGTGAATTTATGCAGAGAGGTAATTTCTCTCTTTCCTAGAGGTTTAGTTTCATGACTTTTTTTTAAAATTTTGGTTCACCTTATTCTAAGTCTTTTAAAATTGTTCCGCTTAAGTTATCAGAATATGACCAGGGACTCACTAGTGGGGTGCAGATTAACTCCAAGAGGTCTGGAACTACAGTCTGCTCAGAGTGGTTTTTCACTTTGCAGGGTCTGGGCTGGCCAACAGATGGTGCTCATTGCAGAATCTTTCCATGGAGGTGCCTATTTCAAACTCCACTTGCCAATGATTCTAGTCTCACCACAACAGAGAAACACTGCTGATTTATAGGTGTTGCACTTGTAGTGTACCTTTTTGCTCAAACCATTTATAAACTCTGAACTTTTGCTGTGGATTTTTCGGGATTTCTTCAATTTGGAATACTGTCTTTGGAAAACATGAAAAGCTTTACTTCTTCCTTTACAATTTGGATGGCTTTTATTTCTTTTTCTGGCCTAATTGTTCTGGCAAGGATTTCAGTGGTGACAGTGGCATTTTTGTTTATTCCTTATCCTAAAGGTAAAACTTTCAGCCTCACCTCTTTTACTAGGTTGTTAGCTGTGAGTTTTTCATTTACGGACTTTATCATGTTGAAGAAGTTTCTTGCTATTCCTCGTGTTCTATGTTTGCTTATCAAAAGTTGTGCTGTATTTTGTCAAACACCTCTTCTGCTTCAATTTAGATGATAATGTGGTTTTGTTCATTTTGTTGCTGTGGTGTATTGCAATAATTGGTTTTCTTTGAATGAATCAACCTCACATACCCCTGCAAACCATTTTAATCATGGTTTGGTATACCCTGGATTTGGTTCTCCAATATTTTGTTGAGGATTTTGCATCTATATTCATCAGAGATACTCTTCTGTAGCTTTCCTGGATTTGGTGTCAAGGCGATGCTTGCAGAATGAATTAGGGAGTGTTCCCTCTTCTTCAGTTTCTTTGGAAAACTTTGAGAAGAATTAGGAGTTAAATCTTCTTGGGATGTTGGGAAGATACGTCTGTGAAACCATCTGGTCCTGGCTTTTCTTGTTTTGCTTTTGGATTTGTTGATTCAATCTCCTTACCAGTTATTGGTGTGTTGAGATCTTCTATTTCCTTCAGAGTCATGTAGGTTGTTCATGTGTTCCTAAGAATTTCTTCATTTCTTCTAGATTATTTAATGTATTGGTGTACTCTCATGTATGTTATTCTTTTATAATAATGCCCCCTTTTTCATTTCTGATATCTGTTAATGCATTTCCTCTCATTTTCTTTGTGTGTGTGGCTAAGTTTCTTGATCTTTTCAAAGAACCAACTTTGAGTTTTGTTGATTCTCAACTTTTTTTCTATATCGTGTTTCATTTATCTCTATTCTAATCTTTATTTACTTCCTTTGCTTTTTCTAGTCCCTCCATTTTTTAAGGTAAATGTCTCTGGTTTGCAGCTTTCTTTCTTTTTTTTTGTAAGCCTTTAGGCCATGAATTTCCAACTTAGCTTTGCCTTTTTGCACCTCTTAAGATTTGTTATGTTGTATTTTCAGTTTTATTTACCAACAGGTATGTCCTAATTTCCCCCATGATTTCTGCTTTAACCCATTGGATGTTTCAGTATATTATTTTTCTTTATGCTGCTGAATTCTATTTTTAATTCACTATGTTTAGAGAAGGTATGTTTTATGATTTCAGTATTTTTGAATTGACAGAGAGTTGTTTTGTAAGCTAACATATGGTCTATCCTAGCTAATGAACGAAATGCACTGGAGAAGAATGTGTATTCTGCTGCCATTGGGTGCTGTGTTCTATATGTTTGTTGTCTAGTTGCTTTAGAGTAACATTCCATTCTTTAATTTCCTCAGTAATCTTCTCACTAGATGTTCTATCCAATATTAAAAATGGTATATTAATATCTTCTACTTTTCATTTAGGAGTATTTCTCCCTTCAAATGTTTGTATTTGCATCTCGTATTTTAGGGTTCTGCTGTTTCTTGCATATATTTATATTATAAAAGTTACATCGTTTTGCGGAATTGATTCCTTTACCATTATATAATGACTGCCTTTGTCTTTCACAACTTTTTTGTTTTACGATTTAAGGTCATTTTGTCTGAGATTAGTATTTCAACTCTGTTTTGCCTACTAGTTGTATGCTATATATTTTCTCATACTTTGACTTTCAACTACTTGCATCTATGAATTTAAGAGTAGTGTCCTGTGGACAACAGATAGTTGGGTCGTACTTTTTAAAATCCATTTTACCATTCTCAGTCTACTGACTGGTGAGGTTAAACTCTTTATATTAAAAGTCACTATTTATAATGCAGGACTTTCTTCTGCCTTCTTGCTTTTCACCTTTGTAGTTCTTACACCTTTTTTTATTTTGCAGTTTTTCCATTAATAATTACTTTTATATTTTTTGATTTCTTGTCTTGTGGAGTACCTTCTGTTTTCTACCTAGATAAATAATTTTTCTCTTAGCCAATTTTTAAAATTGTCTTTTCTTTTGAATATACATAGATCACACAAAATGTTACATTAAAAAATGCAGTATATTATATACCTTCCATAACCCACTGAATGGACTGGGTATATTTTCAATCAATTTCCCCTTGTGGCTACAATGGAGACAACATTTACCATCCTAAATATAAAACTGTCATATTTGGGTTTGATGTCAACGTAACTTCATTAGCATAAAATACAGATTTCCTAAACCCCATTGTGCTTCCACCTTCTTTTGTAATTATTACTGCTTATATCCTTGTATACTGTGTGTCCAAAGCCATATGTTTTTTGTTAATTTTCATGTATTTGCAGTTTAGTACACTGTAATACCTAAAGAGCAGAGTAACATGCCAAACAATAAGGTACAATAATTCTGGCTTTTATGATTACCCCAATGGTTACCTTTACTGCACATCTTAATGTATATATCCTGCTTTGACCCAGTGTGTGATGTCCCTTCAGTTCAGTCTGAACAACTCTCTTTACCATTGCTTCTCGGGCAGGTCTTGGTGAGGCGGATTCCCTCAGTTGGTTTGGTATTTACATTTTGCTTAGATTGAGTTGGACAATATGTGGAACCTTTTGCCTAGTTTCTTTCACTCAGCTTATTTCCTCTTTTTAACCCTTAATGGAAGATTATTAATATATTATTGTGCACTATTGTACATAGTTGGCTTTGGTTGTATTTTTGCAGCACATTAACGTCTCATAACATTAATGTACACTTGTTCTGTTTTAAAGTAAAACATTGCTATATATGCAACATTACCCATCCTAATTTTTCATTAGAGGTTTCACTATGCTATACAGTCCATATTTCATTTTTTAAAAAGATGATTTCATGCCTTTCTAGTGACGCACAGGACCTTAGACTTTCCCTTTCAACCAGCGTCAGACACGTATATAATTATCCCTTCTGGTTACAAACAGTGTGATATGTTTTCATCATTTCTATTCATTTCCAAAGATTAACAACTCCTTACCAATTCTCGACAGAATAAACTTCAGTTTTCTATTCTCTAACTTCATTCTATTTGTTAGTGACCTGTATTTTAGTTATTAACTCAAATGAGATTGCAGGATATATTTAGTTCATGATAACAAAATCATGCAACTTTTGTTCTTTTGCGTCAGGTTTGCGACACTCAACATAATGTCCTCCAGGTTCGTCCATGTAGTCGTATGCATCATGTCTTTATTTTTCTTACAGCTGGATAATATTCCTTCATATGTATATAACACAGTTTGCATATTCATTGACTGATGCATACCTGGGGTATTTCCATCTTTTAGTACCTGTGAATAATGCCATTATGAAAATGATTTCTGTTTGTCATTGCTTTTAATTCTTCTGGATATATATATATAAATATATATAGCTGGGCCATGTGGAAAGTCTATTTCAAATTCTTTAGGAACTGCCAAACAGTCCTCCACAGTGGCTGTGCCATTCTGTATTTCCACAAACAGCGAATGAGTATTCCTAGCTCTCCACATCCTTTCCAACACTTGTAGTTTCCAACTTTTTAATAGAGGACATGGTAATAGGTATATTCTCATTGTAGCTTTAATTTGCATTTCTCTAATTGCTAGTGATGTTGTACAATTTTTTGTATGTTTTTGTTTATTTGCATTTATATTTCTTTTTTGGACAGGTGTCTATTCAAGTCTTTTGCCCATTTTAAAATCTGGTTTCTCTTTCTATTTTTATTGCTGAGTTGTAGCACCTTTTTTGGGTGTGTGTGTGTTACTGCGACAGGGGATTGAACCCTGGATCTTGTATGTGGGAAGCCGGCATTCAACCACTGAGCCACATCAGCTCCCCATGTTGTAGCATCTTCATATATCATAGATATGAAACTCTTATCATATAGGTGATTTCCAAGATTTTATCCCATGAAATTGGCTACCATTTCACGCTTTTGACAAAGTCCTTTGAGGTGCAAAAGTGTTTAAATTTGAGGAAGTCCCATTTATCTATTTTTTTCTTTCATTGCCTGTGCTCTGTGTGTAATATTTAAGAGATCACTACATACCGCAAGATCTTGAAAATATTTCCCTATTTTATCTTCAAGGAGTTTTATGGTCCTGGCTTTTGTATTTAGGTCTTTGACCTATTTTGTGTCAATTTTTGTATAGAGAGTGAGATACTGGCTCCTTTTCACTATTTTATGTATATCCAGGTCTTGCAGCACCATTTTTTGAAGAGACTGTTGGTCCCAGTAAAGTGGGTTTAGTAGGCTTCCCAAAAACTAGTTGAACATAGGTTTGAGGGTCGATTCTGAACACTCAATTCTATTGCATTGATCAGCGTGTCTTTTTATGCCAATACCATGTTGTTTTGGTCACTGTAGCTTTGTGCTATGTTTCAAGGTTAGGCAGTGTGAGTGCTCTTCTCTTCTATTTTTAGAATGTCTTTGGGTATTTGGGCCCACTTGTCCTTCATGCCTGTAAAGTACGCTGTTGGAATTCTGATTGTGATTACATTTAATCTATAGATCGGTTTTGGTACGACTGACATTTTCATGGTACTTAGGCTTCCAATTCATGGACACAGAATGTCTTTTCATTTTTTTAGGTGTTCTTTGAGTTCTTGTAGCAGTGATTTGTAGTTTTCCAAATACAGCTCTTTTCATCTGTAGTTAATATAATTCCTGGTTATTTTGAGTCTTTTTGTTGCTATTGTCAATGGAATTGTTTTTTCTGATTTCCTCTTCTCATTGTTACAATTTTAGTATATAGAAACATTATGACTTTTCAATGTAATGTTTTCACATGTTTTTGTACCCTGCCACCTTGCTGAACTCATTAGCTCTAGTAGCTTTGTCATACATATTTCAGGAATTTTCTAAATATAGGATCATATCATCCATGAATAGTGAGAGTTTTACTTTGTCTTTTATAACTTTGATGCTGTTTATTTTTTTTCTTTTTCTTGTCTAATTGCACTACCGAGAACTTCTAACACACTATTAAAAAGAGTGATGAGAGTGAGCATTCTTGTCTTTTCCTGATTTAGATGGAAAAGTTTCAGCCTTTCCCCACTTAATTGATATTGTTTGTGGATTTTTCATGTATGCCCTTTATCAGGATGAGGAAATTTCCTTCCATTCCTTCCTTTTGAAGTATTTTTGTCAAGAAAGGATGTTTGATTTTGCTGGATCATGTTTCTGTGTCATTGAGATGATCATTGCTTTTGTCCCTTTAATTTATAGTATGGTGATTATGTAAATTGATTTTCTTTTGTTGAACCACCCTTTCATTCCTGGAATAAATCATACTCAGTTGTGTTGTAGAATTTTTTGAATATGCTATTGAATTTTATTGGCAAATATTTTGTTAAGAATTAATGCATCTATGTTCATGTGAGAGATTGTTCTCTACATTTTTTTTCTTGTATCTTTATCTGGGTTTTGTATTAGGGTGATGTTGGCTTCATAAAATGGGTTGAGTAATTTTCCCTCCTCTTCAATTTCTTGGAAGAGATTTAAGTAGGATTCGTGTTAATTCTTTTCAAAATACTTGGTAGAGTTCACCTGTAAAGTCATCTGGTTCTAGAACTTCCTTTGTTGAGAGATTTTTGATGACTAATTTCTCTTATAATTTCTTCTTTGATCCACTAATGTTCAGGAATGTTGTTCTGTCTCCACATATTTGTGAATTCTCCCTTTCCTTCTATTATTGATTTCCAGTCTCATCCAATCATCAACTGAGAAGTTGTTTTGTATTATTTCATTGATTTGTAATTATGACTTCTTGAGAAATACGTGTAACCTGCTGATTTGGGGAGCAATGTTCTGTATATTTCTGTTAGGATTAGATCATTTATGATATTGTTGAAGTTCTCTCTTTTCTTGTTGATCATCAGTCTACTTGTTCTGTCTGTTGATGTGAGGGATGTGTGCAAGTCTCCAACTATCTTATAGAAACATCCATTTTTCTTTTCAGCTTTGCCAAAGTTTACCTTGGGGCACTGTGTTTAGGTGCATAGATATTACTCATTGCTACACCTTAGTGGTGGTTTGTCCTTTCTAATAATAGATACACGCCATTGAATATCTCATAAAAATTTACAAAATTGTGCAGAAGAGTTTGTAAACTACAACGTAAACTGTAACCCACACTGAGTGGCAATGTTCCAAAATGTGTTTATCAATTGTAACAAATGTTCCACACAATGAAAGATGTTGGTAATGTGGGCAAGTGTGTGGTCGATAAGGGGGCAGGGCATATGGGAACCCCCTATACTTTTTAATATAACATTTATGTAATCTAAGTATCTTTAAAAAATTAAAAAGTATATATATATATGAATATATATCATGTCTTTTATATCTCTTGTAACTTTCTTGCATTTTCAAAGACTGTTTTATGCTACTCCTGCTCTATTTTTATTACAGTTTGTATGACATATCTTTTTTTTTTTTTTTTTTTAGTAGAAACAGAGAATCCAATTTAATAGGAAAACTTCTCACACCTGGCAATTTTTTGACACAGAAAAGGACAATAACAACATTTTCTCCTTGAGTTAAGACCCCAGCAGCTATGAAAGCCAGCACAGTGATCAAATATTAGAAATGAAAACTTTTAAATAATGTTCAATTTTAACTTACACAGTTATGTTATTTCTCAATTATATCATTTAATAAGTAAATCATAATATATCAAGGCAAGAATTAAAAAGAAATCATTGTATTTATAGTGGTTAAGTTAGGTAATAAAGTAGCTATATATTTAGAACAGAGCTATATACAGTGTTCTGTGACCAAGACCATACATCAAAATCACTTACCCCACCACAATATGAATAGACACCAAATACAAAAAATACACACACATTTTGTTTCATCTATGTCTGTTCATATCGACAAAGTTATAATGCTTTGCAAGTTCTTTTTAGACACAGGAACACTGTGGAAAAATAAAAACTAATAAGGTAGCCTAGTTTGGTGACAATAGGAAAGGCTTCAGCAATAAATTCAAAGGACATAAAGAAATAGAATCAGCCTTATTTTTATTGGGATCTTGTACCTTGTATCATTTTTTAGGGGTTGAATTAAAGTATAATTATGCCATGCTAAGAGAAGCAAAAGATAATATCAGCACTATAGCATTGTGTACGTGGGTGGGTGTGTGTGTGCATGTTGGAAAGAGACCACATATAACTATGTAAAGAAAGATAGCACTTTCCCTTAACATGTAGGTGATTCAAAATAATTAAATATTTAAAATTATGCTTCATTTGTTTGTTCAAATATAAACAAAACTGTAAAGGCACTAACACTGCCATTTCTATTATTTTATAAATGAACATATGTGGTCCTTGTAACAACAGCAAACCTCAGTGCAGTAGTCTAACCTGGTGCTCTCAAAATTATTGTATGCAATTTATGAAAGAAAATGTATGATATATCTTTTTGCAACCTTTTGCTTTCAACTTGTTTGTATCCCAGGGTGTAAGGTGAGTCTCCTGTAAACAGCACATGGATGACTCATTTATTATTATTTTTTAAATCCATTCTGTCAGCCTAAATCTTTGGGGAGTTTAATCCATTCACCTTCAGCATTATTACCATCAATGCATTATTTACTTCCACGATTTTCTGCTTTGGCTTTCCTCTGTCATAGCTTATTTATATCTGTCCTTTCACACTTTGGTTATCCTTTCTGATACTCTTCACTTAGTCTACACAATCTTCCAAGCCACCTTCTCCTGTTTTTCTTCTTCTTTTGGGCTGCAGAACTCCTTTACCGCTTTCTGAAGAGCCATGTTCTTATTTCTTTGTGCATATTTTAAACTCAGCTTCATAGCTGGATGACAGTTTTAACAGATAAAGAATTCTCCCCTGGTGATTTTTCTCTTTCAGCACCTTAATTATATCATATCATTGTCTTCTCACTTTTCTGGTTTCTGATGAGACATTTGCAATAAATCTTACTGGGCAGCCTTTGTATGTGATGGCTTGTTTCTCCCTTGATGCTTCAGAATTTTATATTTAAGTTGGAGTTCTGAATACTATGTGCCATGTATAGGTTTATTTCTGATTTATTCTAGTTGTGGTATGCTATGCTTCTTGGACATGTAAATTCATTTTGTTCATGAGATTTGGGAAATTTTCATCCATTTTTTCCTGAAACAGTATTTTGGAACAAGACACCTGCTTTGCATGTAAGATGTCCCAAGTTCAATCCCTGGTAACTGAAAACTATCTAAGATTTCTTTTAGCATTGTTTTGTGGGTCCTGTACTTAGGTTAATTTGATTCCTAACTATTTGAATCTTTTTGTTGCTATTGTAAATGGATGTTTTACCCCTGATTTCCTCATTACATTTCTGAGTAACTAGTATACAAAAACATTACTGATTTTCCATGTTGATCTTTCATCCTGCCACTTTGCTGAACTCATTTATTGTAATATAGGCCAAGTAGTTTTGTTACAGACCTTTCAGAATTCTCTAAACAGAGGGTCATGTTGTCCACAAATAGTGAGTTTAACTTCCTCTTTTCCAATTTGGATACCTGTAATTGTTTTTTTTTTTTTTTTCTTTTTTAAATGCTCTAGCTTGAACTCCTCTAATATTGAATAACAGTGATGAGTGGGCATCGTTGTCTTGTTCCTAATCTTAGATGGAGAGGGCATTGTTTTATTTGTAAGTAATAGATAATTTGTGTCCACAGATTTTTTAAAAATCAATTTTTGGATGCATATTCATAAAGCATAAAAATTATCCAAAGTTTATACTAAATGGTATTTGGTATAATTGCAGAGCTGTGAATGCATCACTTCAGTCATTATTAGAGTATTTTCATTACTCCACTAATAGTAAACCAAAAACAAATAAAAACTCTACCCCTTAACAATCGTCAGTCAATCTGTCCTTCCTCTGCCGCATATAAGTGCTATTTTGTTTCCATCATGATAATTTATATGTACTTAGACTTTATATGGAATGAGTCAAACAATAGGTACTACCTTTTGTCTATTTTCTTTCTTATGGTATATGTATTAGTCTACCAGAAGCGATGCTGATACAAAATCCCAGAAATCTGTTGACTATTTTAAGGGTTTTTATTTGGGATAAAACCTTACAGTTACAAAGTCAAGGAAAGTCCAACTGAAGGTTGCTTTCTCACCAAAGTCAGTTGCCACATGTTGGAGCTAGATGGTTGCTGTTCTCTGCCTGGTCTCTTCTTTCCCTCTTGTGTTCCAGTCCTCTCTCTCCTGGCATAGAGGTCATTTCTCTCCAGGACTTCTCAGGCTCAGCTCTTCTATTCTCTTCCCTAAGTCACCTGCAAACTATCAGATGAATGGCTTACCTCTCCCTGGGGATTTAGCTGATTCTGCCTTCTCCTTTCTGTCACATAGCAGGATAAAAAATGACATAGGTCTGTCTTCCTGTGTCTTCTTGAGTGAGTGCCCATTCACATCAGATCCAGCATGGGGGCGGGCACTCAACCTGCATTACACCCGATGGCATCATCAAATCTGAAAAGCCCTAACTCAGTCTTAAGAAGTAATTCAATCAAAGACACCTCCACCGAATTTAATGCAATCGAAGGCTGTCATATCCAGAGGAACATATTAGTTTACAAACAATCTTTCTCTTTCTGAGATTCATAAACTAATCTCAGGCTGCCACAGTATAGTTTCTTTTTTTCTTTTTTTTGATTCTTTTTTAAAGATACATAGATCACAAAAAATGTTACATTAAAAAATATATCGCCCCTCCCAAACCTCTCACATCAAAACCCTCTTTCATCATTGTGGCACATTCATTGAATTTGGTGAATACATTTTGGAGCACTGCTGCACTGCGTGGATTATACTTTACATTGTAGATTGCACTCTGCCCCAGTACATTGAGTGGGTTATGGCAGTATATATTATGTCCAGCATTTGTCCCTACAGTGTCATTTAGAACAACTCCAATTCCCAAAAATGCCCCCACATCATGTCTCTTCTTCCATCCCCCTGTTCTCATGAACTATACTGGCCACTGCCAACATCACTGATATAATTTCTTCCATTGCTAGAGTCACAGTTGTTCTATAATAGAATACAAGTAAGTCCACTCTAATCCAAATTTTATTCCTCCATCCTGTGGACCCTGGGATGGTGATGTCCACCCCACCTCTAAATCAAGAAGGGGCATTGATCCCACATGGTTGATGGATGGGATTCTCCTACCTGGAGTTGTAGACTCTCTCCGTTCCCTGGTGTGGTGGTCGACCATCTTCACCACCCTGTTAGCTGACCTGAATATGTCAAACGAGCCAGGGCTGAGGCTCATAGCCCAGCTGGCACATGGTCAGTCCAGAGATTCAAGTCTCTTGGGTACACACCTACCCCAGCACCCAACCACAGGTTCAATAAAACTAAAAGAAGAGGCATGTGTAGACAGGTTACAACTGAGTCCAACTTCATCACACTCTGCAAAACAAATTCCAAAGTCAGGACCACTGACACGGCACTGAACTCCAGAACCATCTGCCATGACCTGTGTGTCTCCGTAGCCCTCAGGAGCACCAGTACCTGGATTGTACCTTCTGGGATCCTGCTGAGGTGTGCATACTGTGAACCCTCTGATGACCTCCTGATTCATTTTGAAGTCTCTTAGCCATAAAAACTCATTTGTCTCTTTACCACTTTCCCCTTTATTCAAGGTCTTTTTCTAGTTGTATCACCATGTGGTACTTGGTAGTTTCAACTACCTTTCCTGAGTATTCTTCCACATACCCTTTTCCCCTTTATTCCAGATCTTTGCATTCTGATTTTAAAAGGATTCTATATGACAGCGCTTGAGTTTTTCCCTAAATGGTTTCATTAATGTGGTTAGGAGTTGATTCCAGAACCGGTATCTCAATGCTCTTTGTTAAGTCTTCCCTTTATTTTTGGGTAGGGAACATGATTGGCTGAAGGAGGGAGACTTAGTTGGAAGAGTTGAGAGGATGTTGCTGCTGCAGAAGCCAGAGCTGCTCTGATTTGTTAGACAGGGATTTAAGTCTCAATGTTATGAGTTCTTCTAGAGATCACTCTTGCCCATCTGCCTTCCAACTGTTATCTTGCTGTAAAACAAATAAATACAAATAATCATTGCTGATTCCCGAGGTGTTTTGACTGAAAATACCTTAAAATAACTCCTTCAGGATTTACATAGTTTGCACTGTTCTGTACGTCATTTACACTTTTCTAAATGTCATAGAGCCTAGAGCTCTTTCAAGGTTGCAATTGAAATGAAACTATTAAATCTTAAGAGTTTCTCTATTAAACCAAGTTTTAAGTCAAACCTAAAACCAAAACACAGTTTCTGACTTGCTCAACTCACCCTCATCCTCTGTTACTGGAGAAAACACCTAGAGTCTCTACAACAATCACCTTCCTTGTACTCTCCACCTTCACACCGTCTCTGCCCTCCTTCCCTCCCAGCACCCTGCAGGCAAGGCCCAGATACAGAGTGTGAAAAGTGCTGTTAACAGTCACAGAGTCACAGTGGTTAGATGCGTTCAGTATCTACACCCCTCTAAAACAGTGGAGAATGGGGAAATCGTGTAAAACCCAATGTCAGTTGAGGTCCACTTTTGATACCACCAGAAATTAATGCCTATGTTAGTGTAATCTTAGTATATGCTAAGTGTATAATAAAGAGTAACTGCATGCAAGATCATATACCTTTATTTCTTCTGGTCTGATGGGTGGTCTTGAGTAAACCAGGACAGGCAATAATTACTGTGGTGATTTCTGAAGATTTTTCTTAGTCACTTTTATAAGGTTAGACATTCTTTGTTGAAAAACATCAAGAGTTAAGGGAAATTAATTTTGTGATTCTTTATTTCCAAAACTTATTTCTGGAAATTGAATGGAGAAACTTTTCATTTTTGTTCAAGTTCTCACTTAGGTTTACCTGCTGAGACAGTAAAGTAGCAATTACTTCCCTTTCTTTCAAAAATATGCACTGTAAAATTTGAACATTCCTAAAATGTGAGTTGCCATATGGGGTGTATTAGTCAGCCAAAGGGGTGCTGATGCAAAATACCAGAAATTGGTTGGTTTTTATGAAGGGTGTTTATTTGGGGTAGGAGCTAACAGGTACCAGGCTGAAAAGCATAAGTTTCTTCCTTCACCAGTCTGTTTTCACGTGTTGCATCAAGATGGCTAGTGATGTCAGCCGGGCTTCAGGCTTCCTGGGTTCCTCCCTCTCAGGGTCTTACTTCTGTCTGGGTTTAGGGTTCTTCTTCCCTTCCAGGGTCTTGCTTCTCTCTGGTTCAGGTTTCTTCTCTTCCTGGCGCTTACTTCTCTTTACTCTGTGTGCTTACTTCCCAGGACTTGAACTTAAGATTTTAGCATCAAACTTGAATGTCATCACTCCAACATTAAGAAACCTTGACTGTCCTCTGCCATGCCCTTTATCTGTGGGTCCCCACACAGCAAGTGGTAGAGACTTAATGCCCTAAGGATGTGGCTCAATCAAAGCCCTATTCATAACTTAATCATGCCCAGGTACAGACCCGATGACAAACATAATCCAATGTCTATTTTTGGAATTCATGCCCATATCAAACTGCTACAACCCACTAATTATTTTGCAGTGTGTTTTTAAGCCTCCACACATTTCTGATATTATCTCTTTCCCCTCTGTTAGTGATTTCTAGTTCCATTCTATTTTGATTCTAGAAGGTGCTTTGTAGAATTTCATTGTTTTTTATATTTATTTCGAGCTTCATTGTGACCCAATATCTGGTCTATTCTAGAGATAGGCTTCTGTATCCCCTATAATTGTTTTTACAATTTAAGTCTGTTTTGTCTGTTTTGCTATCCTATCCCTGCTTATTTTCAGCATGTGGTTTCAGAGGGTAATTGAATCCAAATGTATGTAGAAAGTTTAATATGGATTATAAATGTGGGGAAATGGGTAGAGTTGGTGGTAGCACATTATAGTGAGTGAAAGGTACCGTTGGGAGGTTAGTTTGAATTCAAAGAAAGCTAAAGGAAAATCTAGTGCAAGTTTCTTAAACTTATTTTCCATGGACCCTTTTCCTGTCAGGTGAAAACCATTGAACAATTCCTCACTGTGTGTAATAATATGAATATGTCACACCCACACTAACACATCCCCTTGAGAATAATGTTTTCATTTTGTTTTGTTTTGTTTTGTATTTCAGTTCAAGGTCATGGACTTCTTGTTAAGAAACCCTGATCTAGAAACTGTATAACACTGTGATTTGGTGTGGATGGTTGTGTTTAATAATGCAAACACACAAATGTTTCCCTATAAAAAATAGCTCGGGGACAGAATGAAATGACCTGGAGATAGCTGTCTTAGGCTAAGACACCAGGCAAAGGCTGGACACTGATCAGAAGAAAGAGGAGCTATAGAGGGGAATCTCAAGGCTAATACTGTGAGTTGCAACAAGCAGGTGATAATTCTGACACCCTACACCCCTCCAAAGACAACTTTGAATTCTGAACGGAGAAACCAAAATCAACTAAACCCAGAAGAGAATGGAGAGACCATCGCATGCCAGGCACCATGTGTCTTGCTGTGTGGCAAAGGAGCCAAGGATCACCAGCAGCCAATCATCAGGAAGAAAGCATTTCCTTGATTTGGACACCTTGGTTTGGAAGTTTTCCATACCTCAAAATGTAAGCCAGTAAAAACCCAGTGTTTAAACCAACCCATTTCATGGTATAATATGGAGTAGCCAGGAAATTAAAAGTGATTTTAGTACAAGAACTGGGATGCTGCTAGTCCAAATACCAAAAATGTGGAATGGCTTTGGAATTGGTTATTGGGTAGAGGCTGAAAGAGTTGTGAGTCGCTTGATAGAAAAGCCTAGATTGCTTTGAAGAGACTGTTGGTAGACGAATGACTACTAAAAGTACTTCTAATGAGGCCATAGGCAGAAATGATGAATGTGTTACTGGACTCCGAGTAAAGGCAATCCTTGTCTTAAAATGCAAAGAACATTGTAAAACTGATTCTGATGTAGAATGGAAGGTAGACCTGAAATTGTTGAGCCTGGATATTTAGCTGAGCAGGTTTCCAAGTTGCGTTTAGAAAGTGCAGCCTGGTTTCTTCTTGCAGCTTATAGTAAAATGAAAGAGGAAAGGGATAAGCTGAGAATTGAACTCTGGGACACAAAGGAAACAAAAACCAATGAGTTGGCAAATTCTGGGTTTTATGAAAGTGACTCCCCAAAGAAAGTGCTCCATGTGGGGTTTAATTGAAAATAGAATCAGTTATGTCAGTGCAAGTCATATGGGAGGTGCAATTACCCAGGAAAGATCTGTGGAAAGTCCTACTTTCTGATGATTTGGCTCCTGTGTACTACATGCAAAATCATCACGTTTTTTGAAAGCTCTGCCTGGAACCTCTGCCAGACTGGACTAAAAGGGATAGAAAATGGACATAATGGAGAAAAAAATATTTCAAAGGCAGTATTATGTAATCTGAGGATTGGATCAAAGATGTCTTTCAGGCCAAGAGAGCGGGCCTACTCATGTGTGTGAGTATTTCCGGGTGCTTGGAGAGGGTGAACCTTCCATGCTAGTGTTAAGGAAGACTGCTACCATCAGAGTGTTCTCAGAGGTTGGAGGATGTGCTCTCAGGACGGCAGGGTCTGGCCATTACCCCAGTTTTTTCATAGGGTGAGTCCTATCCCCAGGGATTGTGGAGAGTACCCGTATTTGATAAGGGGAAACTGCCCCTGAATAGGGTGGTCCTGCCATTCCATTAGGACCAGAGGACAAATCATGGTTCATAGATGACTTTCAGACCTTGAAATCTAATGACGTATGCCCTGCAGCAGGGTTTCAGAATGGTTTCATGCACATAACCTGTTTTCCTTCTAATTTCTGTGCACGGGAGTGGGAATTTGTTCTAGTCTGCTGAGCTGCCAAAATACAGATACCATGAAATGGAGTGTCTTTTAACAATAGAATTTGTTACCTCACACATTTACAATTTTGAGGCTGAGAACAATGTCCAAATTCAGGCATTATCAGGTGATGTTTTCATACTGAAGAGACTGCCAGTGATCCCAGACTCCTCTGTCATGTCACATGGAAAGGAACATCACCATGTCTGCTGGTCTCTTCCTTCTCTTCTGGGTTTTATTGCTTTCATGACTTTCTCTCTTTTCTTTCTGAATTATATTCTCTTATAAAGGACTCCAGACTGGGCTTCCTGGCTCCGGCCGCCGCCGCCCGCCAGTGCCAGCCGCGCCGGGCCGGGGTCCCGAGGAGCCGTTGCGGTTCCGGTTCCGGGCCGAGGCCCGCTTGTGTAGAAGCTGCCGCCGCCGCCCGCCAGGCCCGTCGCTTGTTCTTTCTCCCGGTCGCCATCCTGCTGGCGCTCATCTCCCGCCTGCTGGACTGGTTCCGGTCGCTCTTCTGGAAAGAGGAGATGGAGCTGACGCTCGTAGGGCTGCAGTACTCGGGCAAGACCACCTTCGTCAATGTCATCGCGTCAGGTCCATTCAGTGAAGATATGATACCCACAGTGGGCTTCAACATGAGGAAAGTAACTAAAGGTAACGTCACAATAAAGATCTGGGACATAGGAGGGCTACCTCGATTCCGGAGCATGTGGGAACGGTACTGCAGAGCAGTCAATGCTCTTGTTTATATGATAGATGCTGCAGATCGTGAAAAGATTGAAGCCTCTCGAAATGAGCTACATAATCTTCTAGACAAACCACAGTTACAAGGAATTCCAGTGCTAGTACTTGGAAACAAGAGAGATCTTCCTAATGCCTTGGATGAGAAACAGCTAATTGAAAAAATGAATCTCTCTGCTATTCAGGATAGAGAAATTTGCTGCTATTCAGTTTCCTGCAAAGAAAAGGATAATATAGATATCACACTTCAGTGGCTAATTCAACATTCAAAATCTAGAAGAAGCTGAAGAATCTCCTGAAGTCTTCCAGTCCTTCTTGGCTATAATCCTAAAATTATTGTCCGTTCCTCTGAAGTACTTCCCAGAATACGGTCCTCCTAAACCTAAGAAATTGCCTTTTTCAGAGTTTATTTCTCATGTGCACTGCTGAAGACGTGTATTCCTAATCCTTCATAAAGAACTGGCTAGAGTTCTCATGATAAAGTCAGCACACACATAAAAAGGCTTCTTGCACATACTTGTCTTAAACAGTGTGCAGAGCTTTTTAAAAACCATATTTTGACCACCTTAAATCAAGAAAATTGCATATTTCTGTTCTGGTCTTTCAGGGCCAGATTTTTATATTGATTGTCAGTAAAAGTCTATCTGTGATATTTAATTATAGAGTCCAGTAGCTTAATACTAAAGATACTGACTTAAGACAGCATGAAGTTTCTAGTGCCACTCACAGTATTTAGAAAACCTTTAAGCCTGACTCAGGTGGGATATAAACATAGTGTTTATCTTATCTCACAAATGCATGTGAAATGTATAATTACACCTTAGGAATTAAAAAAAAAACATGGTCTGCAAAGTGGGAACAGAGGCACCAGATCAATGTTCTTATTTGATGATGAGATCTTACCTGATTGTTAAAAGTGCTTTCTGAGATTTCTTCATCACCAGATTGCAGCTGGGGATACGGGAGGAACAAAGGCATGCTGTTCTATATCTGTCCAGATCGTTACTTCTCTCTTTTAATTCTTTCACTGTTCATCCACTTTTTTAAGGGGTTGGGAATTGAAGATTTTCTCAAAAGCTTTCATGAATTTAGAGCATTCCAGCCAATGTAATAAAACCTGTTAAGGATGTCACCTTGTTCAAAAAAAAAAAGGGCTCCAGTAAGAGAAGTAAGACACCACTCTGGGCCACAACTTAGCTAAGTAACCTAGTCAGAGGTCCTAATTAAAATAGGCTTAAACCTACAGGAATAGATCCTTTTTAAGAATATAATTTTCTGGGTTTACACAACTTCAAACCTTCACAAAAATGTTTATCCCATGACTATCCCTTTGTTCTATATTGGAAGCAGATAACTTATTATCTAGATTTGAAAAGGTCCACAAGGGGACTTCCAGGAAAACAGCAGACTAGAAAGACATGCGATTCACTTCTCCAGAAAACTAGCTAGGACACAGGCTGAAACAGACAGGAGAAAGATCTTCTAGAGTTTAGGATACCAAGTGAAGGCTGGACACCCCACAGAGGAGAGAGCAACAAACGAGGGAATCACGAAAGCAGAACTGAGAGGTGAAAACATCAGCTGTTACTGCTGCCACCTCCCCACCACACTAAAGACATGTTAGAATAATCGGGTCTCTGGCTACAGACAAAGGGAGCTCCAGGGATCTGCCACCTCACAAAAGGAGAGAGAAAGGAGCATAGACAAAGGCTGACAACATTTAACCCGTAAATTTGGTTTGCTGTGTTCCCATGAGCTCTTCTGGACTGGGTGAGATCATGCCATTGTTTGCCTTGCGAGACAGCAAGGGGCTAAATATATACAACCCTCCCAATCTCCTCTACTAACCAGGACTGATTGTTGAGGACCCACAGAGGAGTGAAATTATTTTCTATGTGGAAAAGTGAGGGGGCTGCAGAGAAGGCTGGAGAACTGTCTCTGAGAAAGTTTGAATTATGAAGCTCTTACCTTCCAGGCAGGAGCCTCGGTCACACTAATCCCATCTGTGTTTCAAGGTCACCATCTACTGGTAGACCAAGGAAGTGCATGTAAGAAAATAAAAAATAAGTAAGAAAGGCTTTTTCTGGCCTTTATAACGTACTTCTCCAAAGCTGTAGGAGCAGGACTGCAACCAATTACTGGGTCCAGAACCCAATTTTGAGCAACTAACAGGGACAATTCTAATGATCCAAGCTGAACCAAGAATCAAAGAGCAGTGGTAACACACAACCTTCCTCCACTAAATCCCCACAAAGGAGAAAAAAAGTGAGTATCTGATTAAACTACATCCTAATCAGATACCTAGAGATTAGCAAAAATTAGGAGCCATACTAAAGAAATGGAAGAACATGGCCCCAAAAAAGGAATATACCAAATTCCCAAGAGATGCAAGATTTGAGAAAACTAATGAACAAATTGCATACAAATTTCCCCAATCAAATTAATGAGTTGAAAGACAATATGACTAAAGAGATAGGTGACAATAAGAAACCATTGAGTGGTACAAAGAATTTGAAATCCTGAAGAGAAAATAAATGCGGTCACCCCTCGGGCTGAAGTGTGGTTTGCTGGCCTGGCGAGGGGAGCGGCCGCGGTAGGCCTAATTCCACTGCCCCCATAATAGGGTGGTTGGTCGGGCCCACCGCCACCCCTGAAGGAAGCTCGGCATGGGTGCAGAGTGCCCTCGGGTCTCCCCTTCTCGGCAGCCATGCTTCCACGGCCGCCCCTCCTCCCGGATGGCGCCACACGATGCCTGTGGGGCGGCACCCTTCTTCTTCCTTCTCCCTGCGCAGGCATGGGCGGAAAAATCCAGTCTGCCCTCTCCCCTCCCCCGACAGCAGCAACAGCCAGGCGTGGGCGGAGAAATCCAGTCTGCCCTTTTCCCCTCCCCCGACAGCAGCAACAGCCAGGCGTGGGCAGGAAACTCAAGTCTGCCCTCCACCCCAGCAACAGCAGCCACCAATCACTAAACCCTGCCCCTTCCCCCAGCAACAGCGACAGCCAATCCCTAACCACCACCCCTCCCCCGTCCAGTACCGCCCACTGACCTTTTGCCGGCAACCAATCAGAACAGGGCGTGGCTTCAACCAATCAGCCTTCCCCAGCCCCTATAAAACTGTTGCCTCTCCCTCAATAAAGTGGACTTGCCTGTTTACCTTGTCTCCGCGGTAGTTCTTCTGCCGTGCGCCCTCCAGTCCTGAGAGCCCCCGACAAGGGCCTGGCCTCCCTTGTCCCCAGTTCATCACCTGCTTCTCCGGGCGACCCCTTCGTCGCCTGCTTCTCCGGGCGACCCCTTCGTCGCCTGCTTCTCCGGGCGACCCCTTCGTCGCCGACTTCGCCGGGCGACCACGTCAGCCAAACCGCGCAACCCCTTGTGAGACCGATCCCTCGTCTACTGCCAGACCGACCCCTCGTCCCAGGTGGGACCGACCCCTTGTCCCAAGCGGGACCGACCCCTCGTCCAGAGCTGGACCGACCCCTCGTCTGCAGCCAGACCCCACCTCTACCGACCGAGCAAGCCGTCACAAATAAACAGAACTCATGGACATGGAAGTCACAATAGGTGAAATAAAAAACACATTAGATGGTCATGGCAGACAGGGTTCACTGCCATGTCAGATGGCCCTTCTTTGGAGCTCATAAGACTTTCATCCTACTTTACTGGAATTGTAGTTGGTGTTGGGGTTTAAGATATATTTAGGAGATTTGAGTCTCTGGACTGACAATATGATAGCCAGGCCCTGAGCGTCAATAGACTCCAGCTCCTACAATCTGATTTATTGGACTCACCTCACTCAGCTAAGATGGAGTTGAAGAAGGACAATCACCACACTTTGGAGCCTAGAGTGCCTACAACTGAAAGCAGGAGGATTGCATCCAGTATCCATGTGGAATGTGAGCCTCCTCCTGACATAGAGGTGCAACGGACACAAACAATCCAAGGCCGACAAAGAAAAGGTGGCATTGGAGTGGGAAAAGTGGACATGGTGGCTGTTGGGTATGGGGAATGGCAGGAAGAGATGAGATGTGGAGGCGCCTTTGGGACTTGGAGTTGCCCTGGATGGTGCTTCGGGGGCAATCACAGGACATTGTAAATCCTTGCAGGGCCCATTGGATGGAATGTGGGAGAGTATGGGCCATGATGTGGACCATTGACCATAAGGTGCAGAGATGCCCAGAGATGTACTTTCCGGGTGCAATGGATGTGTCATGATGATGGGAATGAGTGTTGCTGGGGGGGAGTGGTGGGGTTGAATGGGACCCCATATATATATATATATATATAATATATATATATATATATTTTATATATATATATATATTTTAATGTAATATTTTTACAAAATCAATTAAAAATTAATAAATTAAAAAAAAGGAATTTGGTGAGCAAAAAAAAAAAAAAAAAACACATTAGAGGCATACAACAGCAGGCTCAAAATGATGGAAGAAAGAAAATGTGAAGCCAAGACTGAACAGCTGAAAGTGAAGAGAGAAAAGAACAAAAAGAGAAAAGAGTGGAAAAAATTAAGCAGGGGCTCAGTGAGTTGATAAGATGAAACAAAATAAAATACATGCCATAGGAGATCCAGAAGGAAATCAGAAGGGAAAGAGGCAGAAGGAGTATTTGAGGAAATAAAGCAGAAAATTTCCCAAACTTTAAAGCACAATTTCCAATAAACACACTGTACCCCAATCAGAATAAATCCAATTAGACCTACTCCAAAACACATAATACGCAGAATGTCAAATGTCAAAGAGAAAAAGAAAATCCTGATATTAGCTAGAAGAAGGAAACCATCACAAGTGATGCCCAATAGAGAATTATCATGGATTTCTCTTCAGTGCCCATGGAGATGAGAAGACAGTAGTATGATACAATTAGGATACTGAAAGAGAAAAACTGTCAGCCAAGAATTTTTTATCCAGTAAAACTGTCCTACAGACATGAAGTTGAGTATAGAATATATTCACAAACAAACAAAAGATAGTTCTTAAAAAATAATCTTCCTTAGCAGGAATATTAAAGGAAGTATTAGAGCCTGAAAGAAAAAGGAAGGAGAGAGAGGCCTGGAGGAGGGTATAGAAGAAAGAATAACAGAAAGGATAACCAAAAGAGTAAAAAGACTGACAAAAATATAATATGAGTTATGAAAACCAAAGACTAAAATGGTGAAGGAAATAATGCATTTACAGTAATATCATTGAATATGAATGGATTAAAGTCCTCAATCAAAAGTTATAGATGGACAGAATGAAGAAATATTGTGAGCCATCCATGTGCAGCTTGAGGAGACTCACTTTAGACCCAGGGATAGAAACTGAAAGGAAAATAGTGGAAAAAGATACCCCATGCAAAAGTAACAAAAAAAGAGCAAGGTAACACCTATACTAATTTTGGAGAAAACAGACTTTAAATGCAAAAAAAAGTTGTAAGATGTACAAAAGGCCATTATATATTAGTAAAAGGGAAATCCACTGGAGAGATATAACAATCATAAATATCTACGCATCTAACCAGGGTGTCCCAGAATACGTGAGACAAACTATGGCAAAACTGAAAAGAGAAACAGATATCTCTACAATAATCACTGGAGTCTTCAACACCCCATTCGTATCATTAGATAGAGCAACTAGACAGATGATCAATAAGGAAACAGAGAACTTGAACAATGTGAGAAATGAGTTAGACCTAACAGACATGTCGAGTACACTGCATCTAAACACAGCAGGTTATACTTCTTCTGACGTGCCAATGAATCTTTCTCCAGGTGAGACCATGTTAGGACACAATGCAGATCTCATTAAATATATAAAGACTGAAATTATACAAAGCGCCTTCTCAGATCATAGTGGAATGAAACTGAAAAAGATGGGAAAGAAGGAAATTCGCAAATGTGTGGAGGCAAAATACATTCCTAAACAATCAATGGTTCAAACAAGAAATTGTAAGTGAAATTAGTAACTATATTGAGACAAATGAAAATGAGTTCTCATCTTATCAGAATGTATGGGATACAGTGAAGCCAGCACTGAGAGGGGAACTGATGGCACTAAACACCTATATTAAAAAAAGAAGAAAGAGATTAATTCAAAGAAATCACAAATCATCTTATGATCTTTCTTATTTCAGTAGTAATGTCCCATCCCCTCCTTATTTCTGATGTTCTTTATTTGAATCTTCTCCCTTTTTTCTTTATCTCTCTATGGTTTTTTTATTTTGTTGATCTTCTTGAAAAAAAAAACACTTTCATTTTCCTCATTCTCCCTATTACCTTTTCCTGTTCACAATTCCATTTATTTCTGATCTAATCTTTACTAGTCTTTCCATCTGTTTGCTATTTCTCATTCCTCCAATGTGTGCAGTCTGATTTGTGATAATAGCTTTCTTCTTTCTTCATGTAAGCATTGAGATCTCTAAGTTTCCTTCTCAGTACTGCTTTCATTGCGTTCCATAGATTTTTATATGTTCTTGTCTCATTTTCATTCTTTTTAATGTATTTGCTGATTTCTCTAGTAGTTTCTTCTATGACCCACTGTTTGTGAAAGAGTGTATTGTCTAATCTCCATATATTTGTGTTTTTTCCTGCTCTCGGCCTGTTATTGATTCCTTTTTTCATCTTCTTCTATATATTATTTTAAATGTTACATTTGGCTTCATTCCATTATGATCTAAGAAGTGCCTTTTGATAGATGTGATTCTCCTGCTTGCAGTTGTAAACTCTGTTACTTGGTGTGGTGGTTGACTGTCTTTACCTACCTGTTAGCTGACCTGGCTAAGTCCAATGAACCAGAGCATAGGAGTTGCAACTCTGTTGAGACTCAGGGCCAGCTGGCACATGGCCAGTCCAGCGATTCAAGTCTCCTGGGTGTACACCAATGCCAGCACCAACCACAGCTTCAGTAAAAGTGACAAAAGAGACGTCTCTAGAAAGGTCACATCTGAGTCCAACTGCATCACACTCAGGAGCACAAATTCCAAAGTAGGGTCCACTGACAAGGAACTGAACTCCAGAGTTACCTGCCATGACTGTAGAACCTGTGTATCTCTGTAACCCTCAGGAGCACAGGACCTGGGGTTGTACTACTTTGGCTGTCTGTGGGATCCTGCAGAGACGTGCATAGTGTGACCCCTCAGATGAACTTCTGACTCATTTTGAAGTCTTTTAGCCATAAAATTCATTTGTCTCTTTTTTTTAAATATTTATTTATTTATTTTTTTAATTACATTAAAAAATATATATGAGGTCCCATTCAACCCCACCGCCCCCGAACCCCCATTCCCCCCACAGCAACACTCTCTCCCATCATCGTGATACATCCATTGCACCTGGTAAGTTCATCTCTGAGCATCACTGCACCCCATAGTCAATGGTCCACATAATAGCCCAGACTCTCTCACGTTCCATCCAGTGGGCCCTGGGGGGATCTACAGTGTCCCGTAATTGTCCGTGAAGCACTATCCAGGACAACTCCTGCCATTGTCCCTTTTTGTCAAGATCTTTTTCTAGTTGCATCACCAACTGGTGCTTGGTAGTAATCCCTTGGTGCCAGGGAAGTTCATCCCCAGGAGTCATGTCTGACCTGGGAAAAATGTAATGCATTTACATGCTGAATGTGGCTTAGAGTGTGGCTACATATGAGCAAAATGGATGTTCTCAGGAGGTTACACTTAAGCACCTGCAGCTCTAGGTCTAGTTGATATTTCAGGAACACAGGCTCCTAGGCATAACCATCAGTATCAAGGTCTCATTTTTGGACCATCCTTATTCATTGGTCTTTCCCCCTGCATTTGGGGAATTGTTGCTGTTCCTTTGGGGAATGTGACAGTACTCCACTGGCTAGGAACTCAGCACTCCCTCAGTTGTTGTTTGAAACTCTGACTACTGTGAAAGTACCCAACAAATATCTGAACATTTTTATATACCTATGTTCATACCCTGGAGAACTCCCTCCCAACCATGTGTCTCCCATCAGTAATACGCCACAACAGGGCTCCTCCCCTGCCATATTTGAACCCCTCTGTGGTCCAAAACATCTTAAAAAATGAAGCCTAGTATATTGCCTAATTCAGTTCATAGGAAAATGAAATTGAAATGATAGACTTAAAGATTAGAAATAGAATACATATCAATTTAGGAAAACTAAAAAATGTAAAAAAAATTGGGTTATTAAAAAATGAAAAAATCATAAATCTTTGTTTTTGACATTTTGCCTATAGTATTGTAATAGGTGTTGCCCTGCCTGTACAGTGGCAAGGCAAATTCATTCATTCCTTCCTTTGTCCACATCCTTTTATTATTTTTAATTTTTCTTTAAAAAAGTTTCAGGTCACAATAAAGTCACATATACTATATTGGAGAAACCCATATATCCAACATCAAACCCTTTTCCCTCTTCTTCAGCAATGATCTCTTTACATATTCATGTTACATTTGCTGCAACTGATGTACAGATATTGAAACAAGGCTACCAAAAATGTTTCTATTTTGTTTTACTTTATGGTTGATATTTAAGACTGTACACTGTTACATATTTTTGGTGAAATTCAACTTGTCTGTTATCCATCATTGCACGATCATGTGGAGTACTTCCATTGCCCGCCAGTTACCCTGCTTCCATCTATTCTATTCCTTATACCCCCTCCCCTCAGGGCTCACAAAGACAACCAAGCTTCACTGCTTGAAGGATAAGATTCCTAGATACTTGAAACAATGCTGAGGGCTTGACACTCCACAATGAGAGCTACCAATTCTCTCAAAAGACATAATTCCCTCTGTTTGAGAACATCTGACCTCCCAAGGATGGATGTACAATTTCCTGCACATCATATGAGTCTCCACACAATGATATAACACACTGGTAATAAATAAGTACTCACATACTCCCTAGAAGCCTGCCCCTGTGCCAGATGCCCCCATTATGCACCTTAAACAGGTAAACCTTCCTTATTACATTTCTAAAGAGTTTTCTCAACATTATAATTTCAACGACATACCTGACAATCTCCCATGTTCATCTGCTCCCTCAACCCTTCCCCCAAATCCTTGGGCCATCTGACTTATCCACCCAAACCTACGCCCCTCAAGCCTGCAAAGCTCTATATGTAGTACCACTATGCCCCCTCTTATCCCTTTCCTTTACAACTAATTACCACCACTTTATCATAGATTTCACCCATGTAGGTATCAGCTCCCAACATTCCTCTCCCTTCAATTTCCTGTAAGCCTATCATCCAGTCTCTAGCTGTCTGAAACAGCTTGATTTGCCTAATTCATATCAAAGAGGTCATGTAGTATTTGTTCTTCAAATCCTGGGTTGCTTCATTCAACATAATATCCTCAAGATTCATCCACGTTATCCCATGTGTATGTACCGTATTCCTTCTTACAGCTGAGTAGTATTCCACTGTATGTATATACCACATTTTGTTTATTCATTCATCTGTTGATGGGCTTTTGTGTTGATGGCAGCTTTTGGCCTAGTGAATATTGCCATTATGAACATTGGTGTGCATATATAGGTTTGTACCCTTGTTTTAAGTTCTTATGGGTATATACACAGCAGTGGAATTGATGGGTCATATGACAAATCTGTAGAGTCTTTTTCTTTTTTCTCTCTCTCTCTCTTTATTTTTTTAAATGTTATATTAAAAAATATAAGAAGTCCCACATACCCCCATAACCCTCACCCACTCCTCCTAAATCAACAACTTCTTACATCATCATGGGACATTTGTTGCATTTGATGAATACATTTTGGAGCACTGTTCCACTACATGGAAAATGATTTACATTGTAGTTTACACTCTCCCTCAGCCCACCCAGTGGCCTATTGTGATAAGTATTGGAAGAAATTTTAGCATTGATGAGAATCTGGCCGCTGTAGTTGCTGAAGGTAGGGAAAGGGAAAAAGAAATAGCTGGGTTTTTTTTGAGGAACAACCAAACTGTCCTCCAGAATGGCTGGATCCTTCTGCAATCCCACCAGTAGTGGATGAGTGTTCCTATTTCTCCACATCCTCTCCAACACTTGTAGTACTCTGTTTTATTTAATAACCACCAGTCTAATGGCAGTAAGATGGTATTTCATTGTAGTTTTGACTTGCATTTCCCTAATAGGTGGTAATTTTGAGCATCTTTACATGTGCCTTTTTTATCCATTTATATTTCTTCTTTCAAGAAGCATCTGTTCAAATCTCTTGCTCAATTTTTAAATGGGTTGTTTGTCTTTTTATTTTTAAGATACAGAATTTCTTTATATAACAGGATATTTGTCTCCTATCACATATATGATGTCCAAATATTTTCTCCCATTATGTAGGCTGTCTTTTCACTTTCTTGACAAATTGCGGTCACCCCTTGGGCTGAAGTGTGGTTTGCTGGCCTGGCGGGGGAGCAGCCGTGGCAGGCCAAGCCACTGCCCCCATAATAGGGTGGCTGGTCAGACTCACCGCCACCCCTGAAGGGAACTCGGCATGGGCGCAGAGTGCCCTCGGGTCTCCCCTTCTCGGCAGCCATGCTTCCGTGGCCGCCCCTCCTCCCGGATGGCGCCACACGATGCCTGTGGGGCGGCACCCTTCTTCTTCTTCTTTCTCCCTGCGCAGGCACAGGGCAGAAAATTCCAGTCTGCCCTTTTCCCTCCCCCCGACAGCACCAACAGCCAGGCGAGGGCGGGAAACTCAAGTCTGCCCTCTACCCCAGCAACAGCAGCCACCAATCACTAAACCCTGCCACTTCCCCCAGCAACAGCAACAGCCAATCCCTAAACACCACCCCTCCCCCATCCAGTACCACCCACTGACCTTTCTCCGGCAACCAATCAGAACAGGGCGTGGCTTCAACCAATCAGCCTTCCCCAGCCCCTATAAAACTGTTGCCTCTCCCTCAATAAAGTGGACTTGCATGCTTACCTTGTCTCTGCGGTAGTTTTTCTGCCGTGCGCCCTCCCGTCCTGAGAGCCCCCGACAAGGGCCTGGCCTCCCTTGTCCCCAGTTCATCACCTGCTTCTCCGGGTGACCCGCTCATCGCTGGCTTCACCGAGCGACCCCGTCAGCCAAACCGCAGAACCCCTGTGAGACCGATCCCTCGTCTGCTGCCGGAGCGACCCCTCATCCCAAGTGGGACCGACCCCTCGTCCCAAGTGGGTCCGACCCCTCGCCCTAACCTGGACTGACCCCTCATCCGCAGCCAGACCCCACCTCTACCGACCAAGCAAGCCGCCGCAGCTGGTGCCCAACGTGGGGCAAGGCAACCCCACCACAGCCTCACTCCATAAGCTTGCGACCACCCCCTCTCTTCTCAACGTGGGGCTTCTCTAGTGCAACATTGCTGCTCCTGAACCTTGGCGACCTCATACGATCCATGGCGGTCTGGGTGAATCACTGGATGGCTTTCTCCTTCCATGTCAGGGCTTATACCGACCCGCTTTGATTAAGAGGAGCCTTGGATTTCTCGGGAGCGTGCGCTTGCATGTCTGAAGTAACCCTACCACAGCCCTACGCCCGCCTCTCTTCTCACCCCTATCTTTTCACTCTGCATTGCTGCTCCTGAACCTTGGTGACCGCATACGATCCACGGTGGTCTGGGAGAATCGCTGGATGGCTTTCTCCTTCCATGTTGGGGGCTTATAGCGACCCGCTATGATTAAGAGGCACCAATAAAACTCTCAGGAGCCGATGCCTGAGCACCTCCACCCCTGCCTTCACCTCTGCCTCCTCCCCTCTGTGCTTGCTCCCCTTTGCCTTGCTCCACTGCTCGTCGTTCCGCCTTCCCCTCATCGGGGCCTTCCTTTGGCCTGCGACCACCGTCGGAGTCCCGTCGGCTCCGACCCCTCGTCTCACCATGCACCTCGGCTCCCATCGCCGCGCTCTCCAGGTAAGGGCCCCTTTTCTTATCGGCTCCAAAAGGCCATTAGCAATGGGTAACATCCTATCTGCTAAGCAAGCCCTGCCAGTTCGGGCTCTCGCCGGTCCCCTAGACACTCACCGGTGTAAGATCTCTTTGAAACAGCCCGAAGTCTTCTGTAACCGCAGCCCCCCATGCCACCATCACTCTCAAGCAGCTCCAGCCCTGCTAAACGGCCCACAACCTGCTTTCCCAGGCCCGCAGCCTGCTTTCTAGCATCTAATAACGTTTCTGCTTTTGCCTCCCCATACTTCTGCGGAGCTTCCTCCTGTCTCGACCTCACTCCTCTTCTCAGCCATCCAAAGCATCCTTTCTCGTCCCCCGCCCCCCTCCTTTTTTTTGCCTGAACCCCCACTGCGTTGCAGATTGGGCCGCCCCATGTTGGCCCGCCCCATTAACATCGGCCTCTCTGGCGCCCATGAAGACTTTGGCCTTCTTGTTGTCCTCGCCTATGTCTCCACCACTCCCGACGCTGCTGCCACCACTGCTGCTGGTGCCCTGACGCGACTTGTCCTCACAACTGCGATCCTCCAGACCATCACACAGTCTGCCTCTACCGCTCTTCGCCACCAAGAAGAGATCAACTACCTGTAACGTGCTGTCATTCGGGACTTTTAACAACCGATAGACCTTATAGCCACTGAGATCAACAAGAATTGGACATTGGCCACCCTTGTTTGCAACAGCAAGATACCACCCCCCAAATTGTACATTTGTATCCCCGTCATACTCACCTCCCTCTTCAGCCCCACTTCCCTCATTGCTTGCTGCTTCTTGGGCCTCGGCTACTTGCTACTGCTGCCATGCTGGCCCTTATTTGAAAAGAAGAGGAAAATGCAGTCACCCCTCAGGCTGAAGTGTGGTTTGCTGGCCTGGCTGGGGAGCAACCGTGGCAGGCCAAGCCGCTGCCCCCATAATAGGGTGGCTGGTTGGACTCACCGCCACCCCTGAAGGGAGCTCGGCATGGGCACAGAGTGCCCTTGGGTCTCCCCTTCTTGGCAGCCATGCTTCCGCAGTCACCCCTCCTCCCGGATGGCGCCACATGATGCCTGTGGGGCGGCACCCTTCTTCTTTCTCCCTGTGCAGGCGCAGGACGGAAAATTCCAGTCTGCCCTTTTCCCCTCCCCCAACAGCAGCAACAGCCAAGCGTGGGCGGAAAAATCCAGTCTGCCCTCTACCCTCCCCCCGACAGCAGCAACAGCCAGGCGTGGGCAGGAAACTCAAGTCTGCCCTCTACCCCAGCAACAGCAGCCACCAATCACTAAACCCTGCCACTTCTCCCAACACCAGCAACAGCCAATCCCTAATCACCACCCCTCCCCCATCCAGTACCGCCCACTGACATTTCTCCGGCAACCAATCAGAACAGGGTGTGGCTTCGACCAATCAGCCTTCCCTAGCCCCTATAAAACTGTTGCCTCTCCCTCAATAAAGTGGACTTGCATGCTTACCTTGTCTCCACAGTAGTTTTTCTGCCGTGCGCCCTCCAGTCCTGAGAGCCCCCAACAAGGGCCTGGCCTCCCTTGTCCCCAGTTTGTCGCCTGCTTCTCCGGGCGACCCGTTCGTCGCCAGCTTCGCCGGGCGACCCCGCTAGCCAAACCGCGCAACCCCTGTGAGACCGATCCCTCGTCTGCTGCCGGAGCGACCCCTCGTCCCAAGTGGGACCGACCCCTCATCCTAAACTGGACCGACCCCTCGTCCGCAGCCAGACCCCACCTCTACCGACCGAGCAAGCCGCCGCAACAAACTCCTTTGAGATGCAAAGGCTTTCATTTTGAGGAAGTTCCCTTTACCTATTTTTTCTGTTGCTGCTCATGCTTAGGGCATGAAATTCATGAAGTCATTTCCTATTACAAAGTCCTGTACATGCTTCCCTACATTGTTTTACAAGGTCTTTATTGTCTTGGCTCTTACATTTAGGTCGTTGATCCATCTTGAGCTGGTTTTTGTATAAGGTATGAGGTGGTAATCCTATTTTATTCTTTGCATGTGGATATCCAGTTCTCCAAACACCATTTGTTGAAGAGGTCATTATCTCGCAATTGAATTGGCTTGGTGACCTTGTCAAATATCAGATGACTCTATATGTGAGCATCTATGTCAGAACTCTCAATTAGGTTCCATTTGTCACTATATCTTTCCTTGTGCCATATCTTGCCATCTTGACCTCTGTACCTTTGTAATATATATTAAATTCAGGTTCTGTGATTCCTCCGATTTCACTTTTCATTTCAATATGTTTTGTCTATTCGGAGCCTCTTTCCTTTCCTAATAAACTTCACAGTTAGTTTTTCTAGTTCATTAAAAAATGTTGTGTTGATTATTTTCAGATTGCATTAAATCTGTCGATCCATTTGGGGTAGAATGGATCTCTTAATGATATTTAGTCTTCTTATCCATGAACGGGGAATATTCTACCATTTATTCAAGTGTTCTTTGATTTCCTTTAATGGTGTTGTGTAGTTTTCTGTGTATAAGTCTTTTATATCTTTAGTTAAATTTATTCCCGCGTATTTGTTTTTTAATTTACTGTGATAAATGGTATTTGTTTCTTGATTTCCTCCTCAGATAGTTAAATAGTGCTGTACATAAATGCTATTGATTTTTGCACATTAATCTTATACCCTGTGACTTTACTGAAATAATTTATAAGTTCTAGAAGCTTGTTGTAGACTTCTAAGGACTTTCTATGTATAGGATCATGTCATCTGCAAATAGTGAAATTCTGACTTCTTCCTTTCCAATTTGGATGCGTTTTATATATGGCTTTTGCTTCAGTGCTCGAACAAGTGCTTCTAACACGGTGTTAAATAGGAGTGAAAGTGGCATCCTTGTCTTGTTCCTGGTCTTAGAAAAATTTTGGGATTTCAGCATTTAAAAGATGTTAGCTGTGGGTTTTTTATATATACACTTTATCATGTTCAAGAAGTTTCCTTCTATTCCTATCTTTTGCAGTGTTACATTAAAAAAAATAAGAGGTCCCCAGAGTGTCCCCAACCACCTCACCCCACTCCACTCACATCAACAACCTCTTTCCTCGTCATGGGATGTACATTGCATTTGGCGAATACATTTTGGAGCACTGATGCTCCACATGGATAATGGTTTACACTGTAGTTTACACTCTCCCCTGCTGCACAGTGGGCCATGGCAGAACATAAAATGTCCAGCATCTGCCCCTGCAGTACCACCCAGGACAACTCCAAGTCCTGAAAATGTCCCCACATCATATCTCTTCTTCCCTTTCCCTACCCTCAGCAGCTACCATGGCCACTTTCTCCAATCCATAACTTTGAAACAGAGCACAGAAATGTTTCCTTGTGGTAGGAGCTGATTCATATGTATTTTAATAGAATTAAGAATAGCATAGAAGTTCCATAACACATTTCACATTTAAAGATCATGATTTATTATCATATCTAAATAGAGATTGGTTCTGTATGGCAATCTTTATTGTTTGTTTTAGCATATTACTGCCAGTACCTACCTGCAAACAACAGGTCCTCAACACATAGGTTCCTTTTCATACTAAGTTTTGTGTCTTCATGGACACATTTTGACACCATGCAATATACTTCACTTATAGATGCCTTTCCATTCATCAGATAGTCCTTTTAGATCTCTGATCATACCCATGTATCACTTTCAAATCCAGGGATGCTTATCTGCAATTCACTGCCTCAAATAAACATCCCCAAATTTTCAGTGGTTAATCAATGATTGTCCTCTAAAGGTCCATTTTCAGGCATGACACCTGAGTGCATTCAAAATGAGAGTTCAGGAGCGCTCAGAAAATAGGATATGAGGAAGCTTTTGAAGAAGGATGGAGGTTGATTGAGATAAACTAGCAATTGCACTTTTCTGGGAAATGGCTCTTCCTAGTTCTGATTGCTTTCCAGGTATGTTGACTATTTCTACCCCTACTATCCTAGTGTATTTAAGTCCTTAACCCAGTGCAGGTCCTCAACATCCTCTGATGTCAGCAATGATCAGTGACCAGGATCAGGATATGCTCAATTATATGATCAGTTTGAAGGTCAGAGATAAGATGCTTAAAAAGTAGGAATAAGTGAGGGGAGGAATTATTAAGCATAGAATCAGGCAAGGCCTAGAATGATTTCTCCTGTCTCTACCTTTCCCTGTTCAGGTAGAAGAGCTCATCCATCCCATGAATAGTTGCAAGATCATATTTTTCTTTAGGAGAAACCCTTTCTTCCAGAATGAGGAGGATGACATTACCACCACTGGTACGATGAGACTCAGTGGGTAGTTTGGGAAACTGGTAACCAAGACCCTGTCCCATATCTTCTTCTTTCTACAGGATGTAAGTCATCTCATTCCACTCCAATCCAATGGCTCAGTGATTCTGAGTGCCAGACCAACAGCTACAGTAACTCCAATACCAGCCTTAACTTTCTCAAATGGTTTTCGACCATAACTTTGCAGGATCTAATAGACTTGCTGAGGTGAATCCCCTAAGGGCATTATCAGAAATGGCCCTGGTGGGTTTGTAGGATGCTTAGGGGATGCTGGACAATTTGTCCTTATCCATTACCAGATCATCTGTGAGGATCTCTGGCTGGATCCCCTGCAATTCTACCCAAGGTTGGAAGAGACAAGAAGAGGGAACAGAGAGGCAGACAGGAAAGGAGTTCTGGTAGAGGAATGGACATAAAATTAAGTCATAGAGTAACCCCAGGTCAATAAGTAGTTACCCTATAAGTGATACTATAGTGCATAACTGCTTACGGGAGAGAAATCTAAACAAGGTAAAGGAGAATGACTGGAAGGGACACTTGATGCACATATGAATCATCATCGCCACTTCTCTGAAGCATTATTCCACAGGAATGGGCTCACGTTCTGCTCCTCTATATATGGTTGGCTCACTCTGGGGCTCTCTTATTGCCCTCTTTATAAAATTTACAAGTCTTTAAGGAGTTGATACTCCAAAGCACCATCCTACTTTTTTGATTGCCACGGTGTTCTTTAAATACTCATATCTATTCATATTGCACAGCCGTACAGACAATTTAGGCAATATTGCATGGATTGTGGAGGAAAATTTAAAGGTATCAAAGTCAGAAAATATGAACAGTCCAGGAGGGCCAAGTACTTCAACATAACTACTTAATTTTGATTTTGAGAAATAGCGATTTAGATATCTTTTATGCATGTGTGTGTGCATGTGTGTGTTTTCCAAGGATTTTCCCCCTCTCTTTGATCTGGAGACAATAAGCCATCAAATTTTACCACAGTCGGAGAAGACCACTTAAACCCCATTCTCTTGCAAAACTGAGAAACCAAGAATGAAACTGTTGGTTGAAAATGCAAAGAATGAGTTTGTTTAAACATGGAATGGTAATGCTAAATAAAAATAAACACCAAGAGGTCAAAAGCGTGTGTCATGTATATTTGTGCTTCTTGAGAGGTGGTTTCTATGCAAAAAGAAAACACTACTCACTTTGGGCATTTTCATTTCATACCTAGGAATTACCAGTCTAAGAATTTTCACACCTATAAAGGTGGAGAGAAAGGGTATAACATACCTTGGAACTCCAGTTGGAAAAACAATTTTTCCTACCAAGTCAGATGTTAGGTAATAAGGGAATAGAAAAGAGAGGCCCATTAATTGTGGGCTTTTTATTTTTACATGGAAATTGAGAGAAGGTGAAAATTACCCCCACACTATGGAGCCTAGAGTGATTACAACTGAAAGTGAGAGGATTGCATCCAGCATCCATGTGGAATCTGAGCCTCCTCTTGACATAGAGGTGCAATGGACACAACCAATCCAATGTCCACATAGAAAAAGTGGCATTGGATTGGGAAAAGTGCACATATGGTGGCTGATGGTTATGGGGAAAGGCAGGAAGAGATGAGAGGTGGAGGTGTCTTTGGGACATGGAGCTGCCCTGGATGGTGCTTCAGGGGCAATCACCAGACATTGTAAATCCTCACAGGGCCCACTGGATGGAATGGGGGAGAGTATGGGCCATGATGTGGACAATTGACCATGAGGTGCAGAGGTGCCCAAAGCTGTACTTACCCAATGCAATGGATGTGTCATGATGATGGGAATGAGTGTTGCTTGGGGGGGGATATGTGGAGTGGGGGTGGTGGGGTTGAATGGGACCTCATATATATATATATATTTTAATGTAATATTATTACAAAGTCATTAAAAAAAAAAGCTTATTGAGAAAGGGATCACAGTCTTGTAGGACCTAGAACCTGTGCCATGTTGCTTGCATAGAGCTCACCTGATATAGATATTTCTCATACAGATTGATGACAGGGGATGGAGAAAATGTTAACACTTTATTTACTTTTGAACAAAATTTTTCCAAATCTATATTGAGGCTGAATTCTTGGCATGCTACTAGTTGCACTGTCAATACGAGCATTGCAAGCATATAGCTGTATGTTTTAGGCAGGGAATGTGGAAAAAAGTACACTTCCATGAGAAGGTGGTAAATGTACTACTGGATTTCTGGCTGTAATAACGAGGTGAAATGGGGAACTGCATTACAGAAGTTTCCTTGTGATAGTATGCCAGATGAGTTCCCGTACTTCTCTCAGACTTAATTTCGGGACAAAAATAGACTCAGGCAGAATGATCTGTGGGATGATAAATTTGGGAAAGTCACAAATATCTGTGGGATGATAAATTTGGGAAAGTCACAAATACATTTACCCTAGTGTGCACTTTACAGAACATCCCCAGATGTAGACCTTTTGTATCAGCCCTCTCTTACAGAATAGGATTAAACTTTGGTCCAAGCTTCCCATTAGGTGATAACTAAGTAGGATAAGTAGGATAACTAAGACTCAACATAAGAACATCTCTTCCTCATGAAATACTGAAGGTAGTTGATTCCTATTTCCTGAATGTTTTCCCACCCATCATCTTTCAAAGTCCAGGACATGTCCATTTGGTGACTCTTTCCTTTTCTTGGTCATCTTATCCTGATTAGTACAATTTACTATGGCAGACTGACCCACACTTTGAAAGTCTCAATAAGAAGGGACAATTACTTACTTGCTCCATAATGAGTATGTGGTCACTTCTCAGAAACAGCTCTAACCCATGGATACACTGAAGAATTGGTGCTGCTGTAGATGGAAATGGGAGGTTGTTTACCACAGGACTTCCTTTTCATTCCCAGATGAAGGAGTCCACATGAGCATCTCTGTCACTGACTTTCCTACACTGACATTGCTGACTCTAAATAGAACCCACCTTCCCATTTTTAGGGGCAAACTATGTTCTGTGCTACAGCAGCATCATCAAGATTGAGAGTTTGATATCAGATCAAAATCACCCACACTGGACCATTGGTCATGGGGTGCAGCAATGCCCAGAGATGTACTCACCAAATACAATGGATGTGTCATGATGATGGGGAAGAGTGTTGCTGTGGGGGGAGTGGTAGGGTGGGGGCGGTGGGGGTGAATGGAACCTCATATTTTTTTAATGTAATGTTCTTTTAAAAATGAATTTTAAAAATCACCTACACCCCTTCAAATGTAGCCACTTTCTGCATGGGTTTAAAACTCCAGGGAAGAGCTGTGCATTTTCTTGAGGCAGGCAGCTGAAGCTCTAGCAGAGAATTCTTGACAGGCTCTAAATGCTATTCCCATCACTCAACCAAACACAGGACTGAAGGACTTTTCCAGATCCATGATTTTTAGACTTCAGGGAACTCTTGTGCCTCCTGCCATCTTGCTTTCTAGAAATTGGAAAATAAAACTATATTCCATTAACTCTGCATGTGGAGGATAGGACAGCAATCTGGGCTTTGAAATATGAGTATGAAATGGGCTATTTCTGAAGATTACATTGCCCTTTCCCACTAATCAATTCTCTTGATAATGTCTTCCCTTATCAGTATTTAAAGACTAGAGGAAAAGTTGGGGCAAACTCCTCTGATCACTTAACATTCTCTGCCAGCACTTTGCTGCCATGGCTCATTTCTGGTGCGGTCTGTCCTGGCGTGAAGTGCAGGACATACTACCATGGCAGCAGGAAACAAAGTTCTAAAATACTCTTGTTGACTTTACCCAGTCTTGCCATTAGCCATATGTTTGATCAGGATGTGCAACCTAGAAAACTCAGCTATTTCTTTCCTGGAGTATAAAAATTTAACTGATCTACAGTTCAACTTATTTAGTGCTTTCACATCAGCCTTAAAGTTTAGATATTTGTCTGAGTGCCCAACTGCACAATCTCTGTAACCTTGTTTTCATTGACTACCTGCCCATCCTAGTCTAAGAGTCCTCTCCATGCAGAAAATATAGCCTGAGCATTTAATAAGAATTCAGGCTGAGTCACCCCAAACCTTCCGACCCCCACCTGTCAAGAACTTGGTCTTAATCTCACTCTCTCTTTTCTTCATAATTGTCAGTGTCCTCTAAAAAGAAATTTTTGATATGCACAGTATGAAGCATTTCACAGGGATTACATCACTTAATCCTCAAATAAGCACATTAGATAGGGTGAGCAGTTAAATCTTAAAAGGTGGAGAATCTCAGAGGCTAGGTAAATTGTAATATCACAAACCTATTGAGAGGTAGAGCCAGGAGCTGGATCAGATGGTATGAAACAGAGTCTGAGTGCTTAACTGCAACACTGGGCTATCTCATAGAGGGTCCACTCCAGTTGTGAAGAGAAAGGCAGTGAATTAATTTCTAAGAGAATCAGACTATATAATCTGATGTTGCCATCTCACTTAAGAATGGTATTTTTAGTGTATTATCAGTGTACATAACTCCTTGGTTTATAACTCCCTCTGCTAACTTCTACTCTGGTAATGGACTTTCTATTGGGACATTGATTCCCAAGTGCTATTATTTTCAAGGATGGTACTGGGGAAAATACTTGGAAGTTCTGACAAATCTATCTTCCCTCTGTTTCTTGCCTTAGCTACTTCCCTTTCAGAAAGTCTTGCATATCTCCTTTTCGGTCTTAGATATGTGAACTTCATAGGTGAACTCTAGGGGTAATTCTTTTCTTAAACTTCCCCTAGTATTTCCACCTCTTAATTCCACAACTTCTGCAGAGCTCAGGCAATTCCAACAGTATTAATCATTTACACTTAGAAAAATCAGAACTACTACATAACACTCATTTATGTTTTTACCATACAAAAAAAAAAAACGATATCTGGAATGAAATAATCTATAAGAACAGTTTGTTACATAAAATGAAAAAGAGTGGCATATCCTTAGGATTGTAAATATGTTTGCCAAGGTGTATTGAGTAATTGATTGAAGATAGTGTCTAAGCTCTGTTACTACTTTGCTTCTTAGGTCTGAATCCTTTCAGATGAAGGTGTTGTAGGACTAACTCCAACAAGTCTTACAGGTGTTCTTTGTTTTTGTGTTCTAATTCTAATTAGTGTCTGGGTCTTTTGCTTTCAACCTGAAAAACTTCATCTGAAATTCGTGTAATGTATTTCTGTGAGCAACAATTTCCCACATTTGGCTACTTGGGAATTTCTTTATTTTACTTCATTTTGGATAGAGTTTATTTTTATACAGAATTTCTAGTTCAGAGATACTTTTTCTTAAAGCACTCTGAATATGTCTAAGAAGAAAGCTGAAAAGTCAACTCTTGATCTTATTGGGTTTCCTTTGTAAGTGATGAGACATTTTCCTCTTGGAGCAATCTTGACTATATTTTTGCCTTTGACTTTCAGAAGTTTTGTGTGTGTTTTTTTTTAATAACATTTCTGTTTTGTATCTCTTTGCACTTATTCTGCTTCAAATTTGATGAGCTTCTTGGATGTCTATTTTACTGTTTTCCAAAACATTTGCAACTGTGCTGCCATTATTTCTTCTTCTAATATGCTTTTTCTCCTTTTTCGCCTCTTCTCACCTCACTCCCCTCATTATGCATGTGTGCATGTGCTTGATATTTTTCCATATCTCTGTGGTTCTCTTGTTTTTCTCCATCCCTTTATCATTTGGACTGCAAAGTCTATGTCAATCTGTTTATAAGTTCACTAATTCCTCTTTCTCTTCAAACCTAGTGTTTATTTCCTCTAGTGAATTTTTAACTATTTTGTACTTCTAAATTCAGTCTTGTTAAAGAATTATATCTATCTCTACATTAATAGACTCTATTTGATGTAATAGTGTCATTGTGTCTCCCTTTATTTCTTTAATCATGCTTCTCTTTTTTAACAGGAAAATACTTAAAATGACTATTTTCTAGATTTTTTTCCCATTAAATCTGACATCTTACAACTATCAGAGGAGTTTGTGGTTCAGATTGTTTCCCATTGCATATGTAAGGCTTTTTGTCTTTTGCATGCCTGGTAATATTTCTGTTGGATACTGGCCAATTAAAAAACTGTAACAACTCTGGTTACTGGTCTCCCCGCTACATTTGGGGTTCATTGTGATTATATTCCTATTTATACTGACTGGCTGTATTATTTAATGAACGCTGTCCCCCATCACACCCACCCAGGAGTATCCCATTCATGTTGCTCTTCAGCTTTATACATGCCCACTATAGACAGTGGGTTGATAGTTGCATTATTTGTATACTGTTTCTCTCTTTCCCTGACAAACATACCTGTAAAACTCTACCACCTGCTGACTATATTTGCTCAATATTTTTAAACAAAGTTCTAGGCCTAAATTGCCTTATCAGCTAGTTCAATCAAATTTGTCTCTTTTGAAGGAATAGTTTCTGGTATCCAGTTTAGATATTTACTGTAACATAGTAGGACTTCTCCTATCTGTTTTAATTCTTCCACTCTCCTGCTTCTTCACCTCTGCCCTTTTTCCCTCCTCCCTCCAATCAGGGCTAAATCTGAGCCAGGGCCCTTTAGCTTGGTATGGGGACAATGACTGGCTTTTTTCCTGAGTGATGCAGTATACAAGGTGAGCACTAATTGTACTTAGGAGCAAAAGTGTGAGGTTCTCTCACCTTAGTTCTTTTGGTTTAGAATCTCTGCTTAGGAGAATTATCTAGTATGGGTATCTCAGCACACCACTTAAAATGGAAAATCTCTTTTCCACAAATAGGAGACTGGTGGACAAGGTGCCCCCAATATTTGAGAGTATTTAGCCTCAGTGGTAGTGAATCAAGATCAGAAATTCTCAAATCTTTTTTCCTTCTTGGAAGAAAGCCCACTGGCTGAGATGGGCAGAGAGGAAGCTGCAATCTGGAGTGGAGACTGCCTTACTGACCTGGGTTGGGAAGGTAGGAATCAAGGATAACAAGTGGTATTGGTATTGGTTTAAAAGCCCAGGAGTGGTACTGCACACACAGAGAGCTGATGCAGCAAGATGATGCAATAAAAAGAGACACAGATTCCCAGTGCCACTAACAAGAGTAGAAGCAGACACAGAAGAAGACACAGTGAATGGACACAGAGGGAAGACCATTGGGGGGGATGCGGAAGGGAAGGTGAGAGAAATAATAAATAAATCTTAAGGGAAAAAAAAGGCACCTTTCTAGTTGGCGCTTGATAATAATCCCTTTGACCAGGGAGGCTCATACCTGGGAGTCGTATCCCATGCTGGCAGGAAAGTAATGTTTTTATCTGCTGAGTTTGGCTTAAAAGGAGACCACATTTGAGCAAAAAGGAGGGCCTCTGGAGGCAAATATTAGGCAACACATAATACTAGCATAAGTTTCAAATTCAAAAGACAAGGTTGATAAGTACAGTAAACAATATCAAGGGTCTATCAACAGATAATCCTTCACTACACACCACATCTGTACTTGGGGCATTCTTGCTGACCCATGAGCGAATGTAACAGAATTCCCCAGGATGAAAATTTGATATTCTTTCAGTTATTGTGTGCTGCAATTGCAAACAAAGTTTCATGGGATTTATACAACTTCTCAACTGGAGGCACAGTGGGCATCACCATCCCCAAATCCTTAAGATTAGGGAATGAACAGTGGTCGAAAGTATACTTACTATTATTCTACTCTAAACTTATTGTTATTTTAGCAATGGAAGAACTTTTGTCACTGATATGGAGGCAGTGGCCCCTGGAGGTTCTGAGGAGCGGGAAAGGGAAAAGTAGGTGTAATATGGGGGCATTTTTGGGACATTGGTATTGTCCTGTATAATGTTGTAAGGATGGATACAGGCCCTTATGTATTTTGTCATAACTTACAAAATTGCTTGGGTCAGAGTGTCAACTAACAATGTTAACTTTAATCTATGGTTAGTGGCAATGATTCAAAATATGTTCATCAATTGTAACAAGTGCACCACACTAATGAAGGATGTTGTTAATGTGGTAAAGTGTGGGAGGGGGAGGAATTGGGGCATATGGGAATGTAATATATTTCTTATGTAACATTTATGTAATCTGAAGTTTCTTTAAAATCAAAAAATTTTTGACGAAGCACACCGCTAGATGTCTTACAGAATTTTAGTAGAGCTTTTGAGTAGATATTTCTATATTTTCTGCTTGCCCTTAGGCCCAAATCCAGGGGATGGTTGTTTTTAAAATATTTCTTATCAGTATCAGTGGATAACAATGTACCAGAAGTCCTCAATGACATAGGACTCATTGAGCTGTTCTCTTTAAAATGTATTTTCTAGTACCTATGTTGTTCTCTCTTTCTATGTGTGCTTTTCTGTGTCAATCTCTCCATCTTCATTTTATTTCTATGAAATCTTTCATTAATGACTGTGTTTATTTGCACATTAAGTGTCTCCAAACTTTCTCTCTGTATCTCAGATTTTGTGACAAATTTCTGCATGTGAGTGTGTCTTCAGAAGAGAGGCAGCTGCTGGAATGTGACAAAACTGGTCTACAGGATGAAGACTTGGAGGGCTGTACTACCAGGGAAAGTTCTCTCATTTGTGATGGAAAGCTTTCTTTTTTAAGATTTCTTTTATTAATTTATTCTCCCCACTCAATGCTTACCTTTGATGTCTGTTGTCTGTGCCCATTTTCTGTCTGCTCTCTCTGGCACTCGTTTCCCTTTTGGCAGCAGGAGGCAGAGAACCCAGGACCTCTCATGAGGTAGGCAGGAGCTCAATCACTTGAGTCACATTTCCTTCTGTGATGGGATGCTTTTTTATAAAGTTATTTTTAATTGTATTTTTTTAAAAATACATAGATCACAAAAAAAAATTTACATTAAAAAATATGAGGTTCCCATATGTTCAACTGCCCACTCCCCCCACATCAACTACCTCTTTCATCATTGTGGCACATTCATTGCATTTGGTAAATACATTTTGGAGCACTGCTGCACCACTTGGATTATAGTTTACTTGTAGAATACGCTCTCCCCTAGTTCAGTCAGTGGATTATGGTAGGATGTCTAATGTCCTACATCTGACCATGCAATTTCATTTACGAAACTTCAAGTATAGAAAATGCCCCCACTTCACAACTCTTCTTCCCTCTTCTTGTGCTCAGCAACTACAGTGGCCACTGTTTCCGTGTCAATGATACAATTTCTGCCATTAACAATAGTACTGTAGTAGAATACAAGTAAATCCAATCTAATCCATATTTTATTCCTCCACCCTGTGGATCCTGGGATGTTTATGTCCACTGCACCTCTAAATCAAGAGGGACTTAGATCCCACAAGGCTGATGGATGTGATTCTCTTGTTTGCAGTTGTAGGCACTCTTGGTTCCCTGCTGTGGTGGTTAACCATCTTCACCTCCCTGTTAGCTGGTCTGGGTAAGTCCAAGAAAACCAAGAGTAGGTGTTGCAACTACACTGAGGCTCAGGGTAGAGCTGGCACATGCCAGTCCAGAGATTCAAATCTCTTGTGTATACACCAAACCAGAACTAACCACAAGTTCAGTAAAAGTGACAGAAGAGGCATGTGTAGAAAGGTCACATCTGAGTCCAACTTCATCACACTCAGGAGCACAAATTCCAAAGTACAGCCCACCAACAAGGCACTGAACTCCAGATTCATCTGCCATCACTGTAGAACCCATGTGTCTCTGTAGCCCTCAGGAGCACCAGTACCTGGTATTGCATCTACTTTGGCTGTTTCTGGGATCCTGCTGAGACATGCATAAGTGCGACTCCTCTGTTGACCTTCTGACTCTTTTTGAAGTATCTTAACAATATAAATTCATTTGTCTTTACCATTTTCCCCTTTTATGCAAGATCTTTTTCTAGTTGCATCACTGGCTGGTGATTAATAGTAATCCCTTGGCACCAGGGAGGTTGATCTGCAGGAGTCATGTCCCACACTAGGGGGAAGGTAATGGATTGCATGCTGAATTTGCTTAGAGAGTGACCATATTTGAGCAACATGAGGCTCTGAGGAGGTAATTACAGGCTCAATGCCCCACTAGGCCTAGTTCGAATTATAGACACACAGGCTCATATGCACAGTCATCAGCATCAAGGGCTCATCACTGGACCATCCTCCCTCACTGGTCTTTGCCCATGCACTTGGGGCATTGTTCCTGTTTCATTGGGGAATGTGACAGAGCTCCCCTAGCTGGAAACTCAGCACTTCTTCAGTTGTATTTGTAAACTCTACTATGAAAATTACCAATAAATATCAGAACATTTTTATATACCCTATATACATGTCCTGGAGAACTCCATCCCAACCATGTGTCCACCATCAATTACACCCCCCACCAGGGTTCCTCTCTTGCCATAGTTCAACCATTCTGTGGTCCAAAATTTCTTCAAAAATGAAAGCTAATATATTGCCAGATTCAATTAGTAGGACAATGAAATAGTAATGATAGGATTAAAGGTTAGAAATGGAATAGATATTAATTCAGAAAACTAAATTAAAGTAAAAAATAAATTGAAGTAGTAAAAAATGAAAAATGTCATAACACTTTGTTTTTGACATTTTGCCTTTCATCACTGTACAGGGGTTGCCCTGTGTGTACATTGGCAAGGAATTTTCATTCATCCCTCCCTCAGTGTCTACATCCTTTTTTGTCCCCGTCTCCTTCCCACCCAGTATTGGCAGCCGGCGCTGCCCCTCCTTCTCCCCTTCTCTGTCTTCCGCCTAGCCGTTATCTAGACAGCCCACACTTTCCCCTTCCCCTCCCTTGCTCCTAACCCCTTAGCCAGCTTACTGTCCAGTAACCGCCTGCTGTCCAGTAACCACCTACTGTCCAATAACCGTCTACACAAGCAACAGCACCCGCCGGCACCAATCAAGTCCCTTTACATATCCCTAGACCCTATAAAACCATGTCCCCTTCTACAATAAAGCAGACTTGTGCCCAGACCTTGTCTCCGTGGTGTTCTTGCTTGCACCGCGCGTCCCCCATGCCTGAGCGGAGAGAGCGAGGGCCCAACGGCTTCGTGCTGACCCCCCTCCTCTCCTTCGGCCGTGAGGCAGCCCCCGTCCAGAGAGCCCACCTGGCCATCCGCGTCGACCCTCCCAGAGGCCCGCTGCTGCCCACACTTTTTCTTTTTAATTTTTAATTTTTTCTTCAAAAAGTTTTACATCAATTTCAGTCACATATACAATATAGGAGACTCACATATATCCAACATCAAACACTTATCCTTTCCCCAGCAATGATGTGTTTACATGTTCATATTTTATTTACTGCAGCTGATATAATGATATTGAAAGATAGCTACCAAACATGGTTCCATTTTGGCTTACGTTTTGGTTTACATCATTGATTATATTTTAGACTGTACACTTATCTAAAATTTAGCTATATTATGGCTTATATTATGATTTAAATTTTAGACTATACATTTTTATATACTTTTGGTAAAATTTAACATGACCTATAGCCATCATTGCACAGTCTTGTGGAACATTTCCATTGCCACCCAGTTACCCCGGCTTCCATCTATTCTGTTCCTCTCTGCACCTCCCCTCAGAGCCCACATTGACAACCAAACTTGACTGCTTGTGGGACCACATTCACAGATAATTGTAGCAATGTTTGACATACTAGACTGTCCTCCCACACTGGGAGCCACCAATTCTCTCTTGAAAAACCTTTCCCTCTGTTTGAGAAGATCAGGCCTCCCCAGGATAGGAGTACACCTTCCCACTTATAGTATAGGTCTCTACCCAAAGATATAACACATTATGACAAGATAAACACTCACAAACTCCTTAGCAGCCTACCTCTGTGCCAGAAGACCCCATTAAGTATCTTAAACAAGTAATCCTTCCTTATATTTTCTAAAGAGTTTTATCAACATTATAATTTTAACAACATACTCGACAATCTCCCATGTTCATCTGCTCCCCCCACCTTTCCCCTAATTCCTTGGGCCATATGACACATTCTCCTAACTCTAGGCCCCTCAAACCTGCCAAGCCCCACCCAATAGAATCCCTATGCCCCCATTTTAACTCTTCCCTTTATTTACCTCCACTTTATCATAGATTTCACCCATGTAGGAATCAGTTCACAACCTTCCTCTCTCCCCACCCCCACCACCAATTTCCTGTAAGCCTATCTTCCAGTCTCTAGCTCCTGAGACAGTTTGGTTTGCTTACTTCATTACAGAGAGGTCATGTCATATTTGTCCTTCAAGGCATGGCTTGCTTCACTCAACATAATGTCCTCAAGATCCATCCACATTATCGCAAGTTTTTGTACTGTATTCCTTCCAAGAGCTGAGTAGTATTCCAGTAGTATATCACAATTTGTTTATCCATTCACCTGTTGATGGGCATTTTGGTTGATTCCAAATTTTGGCAATAGTGAATAATGCTGCTGTGAACATTGGGGTGCACATATCAGTTTGTGTTCTTGTTTTCAGTTCTTCTGGATATATACCCAGGAGTGGAATTGCTGGGTCATGTGGTAAATCTCCAGCTAGTTCTTTGAGGAATTGCCAAACTGTCCTCCAGAATGGCTGGATCCCTCTGCATTCCCACCAGCAGTGGATGACTGTTCCCATTCCTCCACATCCTCTCTAACACTTGTAGTTTTCTGTTTTTGTAATAGCCGGCAGTGTAAGTTGTGTTAAATGGTATTTCATTGTAGCTTTGATTTGCATTTCCCTAACAGCTAGTGATTTTGAGCATCCTTTCATGTGCTTTTTAGCCATTTGTATCTCTTCCTTGGAAAAGCATTTGTTCAAATATCTTGCCCATTTTTTAAATGAGTTGTTTTTCTTTTTATTTTTGAGATAATAGAGTTTGTTTATATATATAAGGTTTTAGTCTCCTACCAGTATATGGTTACCAAATATTTCCTCCCATTGGGTAGACTGCCTTTTCACTTTCTTGACAAACTCCTTTGAGGTGCAAAAGGCTTTAATTTTCAGGTGGCTCCATTTATCTACTTGTTCTTTTGCTCTTCGTGCCCTTGGTGTGAAGTTCATGAAGCCATTTCTTATTGCAATGTCCTGTAGATGCTTTCCTACATTCTTTTCAAAGATCTTTAAGGCCTTAGCTCTTATATTTAGGTCTTTAATCCATCTTGAGTTGATTTTTGTGTCAGGTGTGTGATGGTAATCCTCTTTCATTCTTTGGCATATCCAGTTTTCCAAGCACTATTTGTTGATGAGGTCATTCTCTCCCAGGTGAGTGGGCTCGGTGGCATTACCAAATATGAGATGAATGTGTATATAGGATCTATATCAGAACTCTCAATTAATTCCATTGGCCTGTATGTCAATACCATGCTGTTTTGACTACTGTCACTTTGTAGTATATTTTAAAGACAGGTAGTATAATTGCTCCAATTTCATTTTCATTTTTCTTTTTCATTATGTCTTTGGCTATTTGGGGCCTCTTTCTTTTCCAAATAAATCTCATTGTTAGTTTTTCAGGTTCTTTAAATAATGCTGTGTTGATTTTTATTGGTATTGCATTAAATCTGTAGATCAGTTTGGATATGATAGATGTCTTAATGATATTTAGTCTTCCTATCCATGAACAGGGAATATTCTTCCATTTATGTAAGTCTTCTTTGATTTCTTTTAACAGTATTGTGTAGCTTCTTGTGCGTAAGACTTTTATGTCTTTAGTTAAATTTATTCCAAGGTACATGATTTTTTTTATTTACTACATTAAATGGTATTTGTTTCTTGAATTTCCTCCTCAGATTGCTCATTACTGGTGTACAGAAATGCTAGTGATTTTTGCATATTGCTCTTATAACATGACACATGACTAAACTCATTTATAATTTCTAGAAGTTTTCTTGGAGATCTCTCAGTGCTTTCAAGGTTTAGGATCATGTCATCTGCAAATAGAGAAATTTTGACTTTGTTCTTTCCTATTTGAATGACTTTTATATCTGACCTTACCTCAGTGCATGAGCAAGCACTTCTAACACAATGTTAAATAGGAGGTATAATAGTGGGCATCTTTTTCTTGTTCCTGGTTTTAGGAGGAAAGATGTCAGAATTTACAATTGTAATTGATGGTAGCTATGGGTTTTTCATATCTACCCTTTATCATGTTCAGACAGTTTCCTTCTATTCCTATCTTCCGCAGTGCTTTCATCAAGAAAAGGTGCTGTATTTTGTCAAAATGTTTTTTTTTCTGGGTCTGTAGATATGATCATGTAATTTTTTTCCTTCTATTTATGTGGTGCATTACATTTAATGATTTTCTTATGCTGAAGCATCCTTGAATAACAGGGATGAAACCCACTTGGTCATGGAGTTTAATTCATTTAATGTGTTGTTGAACATGATTAGTAAGTATTTTGTTGAAGATTTCACATCTAGGATCCTTAGAGGGGTTGGACTGCAATTTTCCTTTCTTGTGTCTTGGTTGAGCTTTGGTATTAGGGCAATGTTGGCATCATAGACTGAGTTGGACACTGTTCTTTCTATTTCCATTTTTTGAGAGTTTAGACAACATAGGCGTTAGTCCTTTCTGGCATGTTTAGTAGAACTCAACTGTGAAGCCATCTGGCCCAAAGTTCTTCCTAGCTGGGAGGTTTTAGTGACTGTTTCTCTCTCTCTACTTGTGATTGGCTTGCTGGGATCATCAATTCCTTCATTTGTCAATGCAGGCTGCTTATGTGTTTCTAGGAATTTGTCCATTTCCTCTAAATTTTCCTTCTTATTGGCATACAGTTTTCAAAGTATCCTTTTATGATAGTCTTTATTTCTTTTGGGTCAATGGTGATATCCTCATTCTCATTTCCTATTTTGTGTATTTGCATCATCTCACTTTTTTCTTTGTTAGTCTAGCTAAGGTTTTGTCAATTTTATTGATCTTCTCAAAGAAACAGCTCTTTGTTTTGTTTATTATTTCTAGTGCTTTCTTATTTTCTATTTCATTTAGTTCTGCTCTGATCTTTGTTACTTCTTTCTTCCTTCTTCCTTTGCAGTTAGTTTTTTTTCTATTTTTTAAAAATAATTTTCTCCATTGTGTGCAGTTAGGTCTTTAATTTTAGCTCCTTCTTCTGTTTTGATATATGAATTTATGCCTATTAATTTTCCTCTCAGAACAACTTTTGCTGCATCCCATAAGTTTTGATATGTTGTGTTGTGATTTTCATTACTTTCAAGGTAGTTTCTGATTTTCATTACTTTCAAGGTAGTTACTGATTTCTTTTGAGATATTCTCCTTCACCCACTGTTTGTCTAACAGTGTGTTTCTTAGCTTCCATATCTTGGTGCCTAATCTGAGTCTATGGTCCTTACAGATCTCCAGTTTCCCTCTACTGTGGTCAGAGAAATTATTTTGTATGATTTCAATCTTTCTGATTTCCTTGAGACTTTCTCGGAGGCCTAGCATGTGTCCCATCTTGGAGAATGATTCATGAGTGCTTGACAAGAATGTATATCCTACTGTATTTGGTGTAATGCTCTGTATATGTTTATTAGGTCCACCTCCTCTAATATATTATTCCAAGTCTTTGTTTCTTTATTGATTCTCTGTTGAGATGTTCTGTCCAATGGTGATAGTGGTGTATTAAATTCCCCACTATAATTGTAGTTATAAATCTATTCCTCCACTCAGTTTTTCCAGTGTTTGCCTCATGTATTTTGATGCGCTATGGTTAGGAGAATAAATGTTTATGTTCATTCTTTCTTCCTGAAAGATTACCCCTTTCAATAATATGTAGTATCTATCTTTGTCTCTCAGACTGATTTTCTTTTAAAGTCTATATCTTGTCGGATATTAATATAGCTACTCTGGACCTTTTTTGTTTATTGTTTGCTTGTAAGGTTGTTTACCTGCCATTCACTTTCAACCTCCTTGAATCCTTGGGTCTAAGATGGGTTTCTTGTAGACAGCATATAGGTGAGTTATATTTCCTTATTCATTCTTCCAATCTGTGTCCCTTGGCAGATGAGTTTATTCCATTGACAGTCATTATTATTACTCTAAAGGGAGTAACTTATATTATCCATATTTCTTTGGATATGTTTTTTTCTCTCTCTATTTTTTTCTTTTTAGTTGTTCTTACACTCTCCTACAACTCTGTCTCTCCTGTTTTTTCTTTCATCCTGCAGAGCTCCCTTTAATGTTTCTTGAAGGACAAGTTTCTTACTGGCATACTTTGTTAGTTTCTGTTTATCTGTGAATATTGTTAACTGTCTGTCATTTTTGAATGCCAGCTTTGCTGGATAGAGTATTCTTGGCTGGAAATTCTTTTCTTTAGTATTTGATTATGTCATACCACTGCCTTCTTGCTTCTATGATTTTGGATAAGAAATCAACACCTAATGTTATTGAGCTTACCTTGTATGTGATGTTTCTCTTTTTTTTAAATTTTTGTTGACTTCGGTATTTTCTCTTTGTCTTGAGCATATTGGATAATTTGACAAGTATGTGTCTTAGGGTAGGCCTGTTGGGATTTATGCTTTTTTGGGTGTGTTGTGCTTCCTGGACATGTACTTCCATATCCCTCATTAGGTTTTGGAAGTATCCAGACATTATCTCCTCCACTACCCTTTGTGTGTCCTTTCCCTTCTTTTCTCCTTCTTGGATGCCTATAATGTATATATCTGTGCATTTTGTGTTGTCATTTAGGTCCCTAAATCCCTCCTGGATTTTCTCTGTCTTTTTATCAATCAGTTCTACAATCTATTTGATCTCAGTATACTGTCTTTGACATCACTGGTTCTTTCCTCTGATTCTTCAAATCAGCTGTTATTTGCTGAGAGTTTTTTTTTAAGATTTATTTTTATTTAATTCTCTCCCTTTCCCCCCATGCCCCAGTTGTCTGTTCTGTGTCCATTTGTTGTGTGTTCTTCTGTGTCCACTTCTATTTTTGTCAGCAGCACCAGGAATCTGTGTCTCTATCTGTTGCATCATCTTGCTGCATCAGGTCTGTGTGTGTGTGGCGCCATGCCCAGGTAGGCTGAACATTCTATCATGGTCAGCAGCTCTCCTTACAGGGTGCACTACTTGCATATGGGGCTCCACTACATGGAAAACGCCCTTGCATAGCATGGCACTCCTTATGTGCATCAGCACTGCATGTGGGCCCCTTCCACATGGGTCAAGGAGGACCTGGATTTGAACCATCGATCTCCCATGTGGTAGGCAGATGCTCTATCCATTGAGCCAAGTCCACATCCGAGAGTGTATTTTGATTTCTTGGATTGTGCCTTTCATCACCATCATATCCATTATCTTTTTGCATATGTTTACAATTTCCTCTGCATGCTTTCCAAGTGTTTGCATAATGTTCTTAAACTCTTGCTTCACTTCATTAAATAGGCCCATGATATTTGTTTTGAGAGTTTTGATTAGTTGTTCAATGGTCTACTCCTATTCCTGATTTTTAGTTTGTTCACTGGATTGGGCCATGTTTTCTTGATTATTGGTATGGTTTGTAATTTTTGTTGCTGTCTGGTCATTCCTTTTATGTTGATGGGGTTTCTTAGTTGATTAGCTTCTCCATCTAGTCAAGGGGTTTATTTAGGTGCTGTTTTTATCTGTGTATTAAGTCTTCTCTTTGACACTTTGTTCTTCTTATTCTATTTCCTTGTTGTTGTCTAAATTCTCTTGAAGGAAAATATTATGGCCAGAGAATGCAAAAGAGGTTAGAAAAGAAAATGTATAACAGTTGTATTGATAGTAAGTGTAGGCAGAAGAACCATGTGATACCTATGGGAATGAATATTATACTCGTGTAAGCTGTGTAGATTTATAAAAATAAAAAGTGGAATACCTACAATTAGATGGGAAACTGAACATGGGGAATATAGTATCAATTAGAAGGCCAGTATTGTCAGGGGAAAGGAAAAGAGAAAAGAAAAAACAATAACATAAAGAGTGAATAAAAGATAGAAACCAAACTAGAGGTGTTAGCAATAAAAGTCAGAAAAATTGGGGCTGAACAAAAGAGGTGGAATATGAGAGAAACAACAGGAGATGGAAGAGAGATAGATGTAAAGAAAAGGGGATAGCATTGGTAGCCTAAATCAGTATGCACAGAAAAGAGGATATAGAGGATGAGGAAACACAGCAAACAAGAAACACTGCCTGCAGCACCTAATAGAAAAAGGGATACAGAACGGAAAAAAGAAAAGAAAAAAGGGGTGCTCACTTCAGCAACACATATACTAAAGTTGGAATGATTCAGAGAAGATTAGCATGGCCCCTACAAAAGGATAACATGCAAATTCATGAAGTGTTCATATTTTTAGAAGCAGCTAGAAAGAGATCTCGAATAAAAGGGTCAATCAGATCTGCAGAATATCTTAGCCTACATGTTGGATCAAGTGTTAAAAACTGCTCTTTGACCTTGAATAAAAGGGGGAAATGGCAAAGACAAATGAGTTGATATGGCTAAAGGTCTTCCAAAAAGGATCAGGAGGTCACCAGAGGGGTCACCGTTACACACACCTCAGCAGGACCCCAGAAAAAGCCAAAGTAGATACAACCCTACATACTGGTTCTCCTGAAGGCTACAGAGATCCATAGGGTCTATAGTCATGGCATTTGGAGCTTTGTGCCATGTCAGAGGGCCCTACTTTGGAATTTGTGCACCTGAGTGTGATGGAGTTGGACTCAGATGTGCCTTTTCTACACATGCATCTTCTGTCACTTTTACTGAACCTGTGGTTGGTAAAAGAGATGGTCCATACTCAGAAGACTTGAATATCTAGACTACCCATGGCTAGCTGGCCCTGAACCTCAGCAGAGTGGCAATTCCTACTCTCTGGTTCATTGGTCTTACGCAAGTCAACTCATAGTGAGGTGAAGATGGTCAACCACCACAACAGGGAATCAAGAGTGTCTTTAACTATAAGCAGAGGAATTGCATCCATCACCCATGTGGAATCTAAGCACCCTCTTGTTCTGGAAGTGGAGAGGACATCACTATCCCAGGGGCCACAGAATGGAGGAATAAAATATGGATTAGAGTGGACTCACTGACATTCTACTACAAAACTATTGTGATGAGTAATAGATGAAATTTTAGCATCAATTTAGAGAATGTGGACATAGTAGTTGCTGAGGGCAGGGAGAGGGAAGAAGAGATGTGATGTGCAGGCATTTTGGGGATTTTGAGTTGTCCTTAATGATATTGCAGGGTCAGATGCTGAACTTCATATATCCTACCATAACCTACTGTATGTACTGGGGGAGAATATGAACTATGGGATAAACTATTATCTTTGTAGTGAAGCAGTGCCCCAAAGTGTGTTCACTGAGTGTGATGAGTGTGCCACAATGATGAGGGAGGTTGGTGTAGGAGGAGTGAGTTTGAGGGGTATACAGGAACTTCTTATATTTTTTAATGTTACATTTTTTTGTGTGATGTATTTATCTTCAAAAAAATACAATTTACAAAAATGATGTGATGGGGTGGGGAGTAAGTTATGTGGGAAACTCATGTTTTTTTTTAATGTTTTTTAATGTAACATTCCTTGTAATCAATTAACTTCAATTGAAAATATATATATAAAATGAAAGAAAAAAGAGGAAAAATGAAATAAAAGAGTGGTGGGGGAAGAAAGAGGAAGGAAAGACAAGAAAACAAACAAAAACAAAATGGATCAGACAAGGCCTCAAACAAGTATTCCTCCTTGCTATTGAATAAACTGCTTAGGAATCTGTCCTTTCTGCTTTCTCCCTTCCTCACTTCCCTCTCTCCCAGGGCAGAAGGAAGCCCATATGAGAGCTCCCCTCTGAAATTCACTTGTGACCCTGGTAAACCAACTCACCATGGAAAACTATGACTCTTAGTCTTTTTGAGAGAGAGTACCCCACTTTGCTGGGAGCTCTAAGCCTGCCAAGCATGTCCTACTGTCCTCCTCCCTTAGGTGTATTGCAAAGGCCTAGTTAATTGCCTGAATCCACCTTCTCTGAGACCAGTTTTCCCTATTTCAGGTCTTTTAGGTAATTTGGGCAGCCTCAGCAGATTCACCTCTTATCTCTTCTTATCATGTCCCCAAGCCAGCTGGTGTGCTTCTCACAGCAGATGGGAAAAGAGTATACATGAGCTTTTCCAGAATTTTGTCTATTCTTTTAATCAATGTTGACTATCCTATCTTCATTTTTTAAATCAAATATTTACCTTAACATTTTATATTTAGCCTTGTCTTGGTGCCAAGAAGTAGATGCTTAGAGGACCCATTTCCTAAGTTATTTATTTTTCATTACGATCTTAAAGTTTTATTCATGTAAAGTATAGAGTGGTAATTGACTAACTCCCTTCCCCACCTTTGGTCTTTTTTAAAAATTGTTTTATGTACCTATTTTTTATATCAGTGTTACAAGTTTCTCAGTTAACACAAGACTACAACTACAATAACTGCAAATATGCTTTAATCAGTGGTTACATTCCCCCTTTATTTTTATTCATTTTTTAATCTTGATGGGACAGTGCCAGTTCTGAGTGCCTCAAGCTGAGGAGGAATATAGATATTATGGGGCAGTGGAAGGGAATTGTTTTGCTTGCAGTTGAGGATACTCCTTGAGGAAGAAACTGGTCCATTGTCACCATTTTCAGTTGACCAGGGCAAAGCTGAAGACCTGGAGAATGAGAGTTCCACCATATACCTGCTAGCTTGAAGGCTTCAACTGGCATAGAAACAGACTGAAGCTTTAAGGTTTTCAGAAAAATACTTACAAGTAAATTGAAGATTATAGCTTCAAATAAAAGAAGAATCATGATTAGGTGTTTCATAAATGGTAGAACTATGTGTTATAAATGTAGTAGCTTTTCTTACTTTTCCAGATAGAGTCCATGAAGGAGGTGTCAGTGTAACCATATGACTTGCTTTTGGTGTCTAGCTGTCCCTAGAGGCCATGGGAAAATTTTTGTTTGAGTTTTTGTTTACATGGCACTTTGTAAAATCTACCTGACACCTACATAAGTATAAAGTCCAGAATGTTCTCCTGGCTCGCTTTGAAATCTCTTAGACATAAAAACACTGTTTTATTAAATATTTCCCCAATTTGGAATAGGTCTTTTTCCAAATGCATCACTGATTAACACTTGGTACTAATCCCTCCATGCCAGGGAGACTCATGTCTACAACATGACCCATGCTTTGAGGAAGGTAGTCACTTTATTAAAGGAGTACAGCTTAGAGAAAGGCCATACTTGAGCAAGTAGGTGTTCAGGAGGTGACTCCTACTCATTAGTTATATTTAGGCATAGTTTATTATAGGAATAATATTCACAGGTACAAGCATTTAGATTGAGGGTTTGGTTTATTATCCTGTTTTCTTTTACTAGGCAATTTTATATAGTCCAGAGATTTTAGCTATATTATTTGGGAAAATGGCAGGAATTTCCCAGGTGGGAAATTTAACATTGCATATTTTTAATTTTTTCCTCTTGTTAAAATAATGTTACATTAAAAAAAATATGAGGTCCCTATATATTCCCCACCCTCCTCACCCCAATCCTCCCACATCAACAATCTCTTTCTTCATTATGGGACATTCATTGCATTTGGCGAATACATTTTGGAGTACTGCTGCACCACACTGATCGTGGTTTACATCGTAGTTTACACTCACCCCCCAGTCTACCCAGTGGGCCACGGCAGGACATACGATGTCCAGCATCTGTCCCTGCAGTACCACCCAGGACAACTCCAAGTCCTGAAAATGCCCCCACAGCATATCTCTTCTTCCCTCTCCTTACTCTCAGTAGCTACTGTGGCCACTTTCTCCACATCAATGTTACAATTTCTTCCATCACTTATCACAATAGGTCCATAGTTTAATAATTTTTAAGGTACTTTGGGGGTAGTAACCTGGCGGCAAGGAAAACCCTCTATCCAGAAACATACCAATGGCAACAAGGACACATTTATATCACACAGAAGTATATACCTATATAAAGTTCAAAATGTTCCAAGGCCCTGTCCTTTGAGACACTTGATCTTACTCCATATTTACCTTTTTCCAAGGGTTATGTTAATTGACATGTAGAACCTAATTGTTATATTTGCCTTGCTTCTCATGTAAACTTCTCCTACTTACATCTTTCTTTTCCCCTAAAGATGAAGATTTGACCTGCAGCTGGCCATATGCACTTTCAAGTAAGCCTCAGCGTAAAATAATGTAACTGACAAGGGAAATGTGGTTGTCATGTCGTGAAAAACTGTGTCTGAAAAACTATTCTAAGTATTACCAACATGGGTGAAATCTATGATAAACTGGAGGAAGTATTTGTAGAGAGAAGGGATAAAATGGGGGCATAGGGATACCTTTGGGTGGAGCTTTGAGGGCTTGAGCTGGTTTAGGAATGGGTGCATCGGTCAGATGGTCCAAGAAATTGGGGGAACTGTAGGGGAACCTTTGGACATAGGAGATTGTCAGGTATGTTGAGAAAACTCATTAGAAAATATAATAAGGAAGTTTAACTGTTTAAGATGTTTAAGGGGGGCATCTGACACAAGGTAGGTTTCTAGGGAGTGTGTGAGTGCTCATTTTGTCATCGTGGGTTATATCACTGGGTGGAGACCTATATAATGAGTATGAAGGAATACCCACATCCTGGGGAGGACTGATGTTCTCAAACAGAAGGAATTGCGTCTCTTGAGAGAATTGGTGGCTCCCAATGGGTTAGAACAGTTGAATATGTCAATACCTCAACATTGTTGCAAGTATCTGTGACCATGGTCCTTCAAGTAATGAAGAATAATTGTCACTGGGGGTGCTATGGGAAGGGGTAGAGAGGTATCGAATAGGTGGAAACAGGGTAACTGTGGGACAATGGAAGTGTTCCACAAGATCATGCAATGATGAATATAGGACATGTTAAATTACACCAAAAATATATAAAAGTCTATAGGTTAAAATGTAAATCATAATGTAAAACATAAGATAACTGAAAATTTAGAAAATTGTAGTCTAAAATATAAACCATAAGGTAAACCAAAATGGAAGCTTGGTTGAAAGCTCTATTTTAGTGTCTGTACATCAGCTGCAGCAAATATAATATGAACTTGTGAAAATATCATTGCTGGGGAAGGGATGAAATGTTTGATGTTGGATATGTGGGAGTACCCTATATTATATATGTGAATTACTGGAGTCTAAAACTTTTTTAAAGACAAAACTAATAATTGGAAGAAAAAAGAAAGAAAGAAAGGATATAGACACTGAGGCAGAAATGAAGGAAATTGCCTTGCCACTGTACATACAGGGCAACACCTATTGCAGGGATGAAAGGCAAAACATCAAAAACAAAGCTTTTTCATTTTTTGATACCCCAATTTATTTTTACTTTATTTAATTTTTATAAATTATTATGTATTCTATGTCTAACCTCTAAACCCATCACTATATTCCACTTTACTATTACTGGAACCTGGCAATATATTAGGCTTCATTTTCGAAGAAGTTTTTGACCACAGAGCGGTTCAACTATGGCAGGGGAGGAACACTGGTGTGGGGTGTTATTGATGGGGGGCACATGGTTGGGAGGGAGTTCTCCAGGGCATGTATACAGGGTACAAAAAAATGTTTGTATATTTTCATAGTGGTTACAGTTAAAAATGACAACTGAGGGAGTGCTGAGTTCCTAACCCAGGGGAGCACTATCACATTCGCAAATGGAATGACAACAACCCACAAGTGCAATGGCAAAGACCAATAAGGAAGGATGATGCAAAAATGAGTCCTTGATACTGATTACTATGCTTATGAGCCTGTGTGCCTGAAATATGAACGAGACCTAGAGCTGCAGGGTACCTAAAATTTACCTCCTGAGTTCCTCCATGTTGCTCAAATGTGGCCACTCTCTAAGCAAAACTCAGCATGAAAATGTATTACTTTCGCCCCAGGGTAGGACATAACTCCCAGGGATGAGCCTCCTTCATGCTGAGGGATTACTACCCAGCACCAGCTGAAGATGTAACTAGAAAAAGACCTTGAATAAAAGGGTCAACTCAAATCAGCAGATTATCTCAGCCTTCATGTAATATCTGATGTTACAAACTGCTTTTTGACCTTGAATAAAAGGGGGAAATAGAAAAGACAAAGGAGTTTACATGGCTATGAGTCTCCAAAAAAGAATTGGGAGGTCATCAGAGGGGCCACAGTTATGCATGCCCCAGCAGGGTCCTGGAGACAGCCAAAGTAGATACAACCCCATGTATTGGTTCTTCTGAGAGCTACAGAGACCCACATGTTCTATGGTCATGACAGATGGCTCTGGAGTTCAGTGCCATGTCAGTTAACCCTCTTTGGAGTTTGTGTTCATGAGTGTGATGGAGTTGGATTCTGATGTAATCTTTCTACACATGTCTCTTCTGTTACTTTTATAGGACCTGTGTTTGGTGCTGGGGTTTGTGTATACTCAGGTGCGGTGGCTTGCTCGGTCGGTAGAGGTGGGGTCTGGCTGTGGACAAGGGGTCGGTCCAGCTCAGGACGAGGGGTCTGTCCCGCTTGGGACGAGGGTTCGGTCCGGCAGCAGACGAGGGGTCAGTCTCACAAGGGTTGTGCGGTTCGGCTGACGGGGTCGCCCGGCGAAGCCGGCGACGAAGGGGTCGCCCGGAAAAGCAGGCGACGAACTGGGGACAAGGGAGGCCAGGCCCTTGTCGGGGGCTCTCAGGACTGGAGGGCGCACGGCAGAAGAACTACTGCGGAGACAAGGTAAACACGCAAGTCCACTTTATTGAGGGAGAGGCAACAGTTTTATAGGGGCTGGGGAAGGCTGATTGGTCGAAGCCAAGCCACACCCTGTTCTGATTGGTTGCCGGTGAAAGGTCAGTGGGAGGTACTGGACGGGGGAGGGGTGGTGATTAGGGATTGGCTGTTGCTGTTTCTGCGGGAAGTGGCAGGGCTTAGTGATTGGTGGCTGCTGTTGCTGGGGTAGAGGGCAGACTTGAGTTTCCCGCCCACGCCTGGCTGTTGCTGCTGACGGGGGGGGGGGAAAGGGCAGACTGGATTTTTCCACCTATGCCTGGCTGTGGCTGCTGTCGGGGGGAGGGGAAAAAGGCAGACTGGATTTTTCCGCCCACACCTGGCTGTTGCTGCTGTCGGGGGAGGGGAAAAGGGCAGACTGGAATTTTCCACCCTGCGCCTGTGCAGGGAGAAAGAAGAAGAAGGGTGCTGCCCCACAAGGCATCGTGTGGCGCCATCCGGGAGGAGGGGCAGCCGTGGAAGCATGGCTGCCGAGAAGGGGAGACCCGAGGGCACTCTACGCCCATGTCGAGCTTCCTTCAGGGGTGGCGGTGGGCCCGACCAACCACCCTATTATGGGGGCAGCAGAATTAGGCCTACCGCGGCTGCTCCCCTCGCCAGGCCAGCAAACCACACTACAGCCCGAGGGGTGACCGCATTTCCCCCTTCTTTTCAAATAAGGGCCAGGATGGCAGCAGTAGCAAGTAGCCGAGGCCCAAGAGGCAGCAAGCAATGAGGGAAGCAGGGCTGAAGAGGGAGGTGAGTATGCTGGGGATATAAATGTACAATTTGGGGGGTGGTATCTTGCCATTGCAAACAAGGGTGGCCAATGTCCAATTCTCGTTGATCTCAGCGGCTATAAGGTCCATCTGCTGTTAAAAGTCCAGGGTGACAGCGCGTTACAGGTTGTTGATCTCTTCTTGGTGGCGAAGAGCAGCAGGGGCAGACTGTGTGATGGTCTGGAGGATCGCAGCGGTAAGGACAAGTCGCGTCAGGGCACCAGCAGCGGTGGTGGCGGCAGCATCATGAGTGGTGGAGATGTAGGCGAGGACAACAAGAAGGCCAAAGTATCCACTGGCTCGAGGGAGGCTGACATTGACGGGGCGGACCGACATGGGGCGGCCCAATCTGCAACGCAGTGGGGGTTCAGGCAAAAAAAAGGAGGGGGGCAGCGGACGAGAAAGGACGCTTTGGATGGCTGAAAAGAGGAGTGAGGTCGAGACAGGAGGAAGCTCCACAGAAGTATGGGGAGGCAAAAGCAGAAACGTTATTAGATGCTAGAAAGCAGGCCACGGGCTGGGGAAAGCGGGTTGCTGGCCGTTTAGTGGGGCTGGAGCTGCTTGAGAGCGATGGCGGCATGGGGGGCCGCGGTTACCGAAGACTTGGGGCTGTTTCAAAGAGATCTTACACCAGTGAGTGTCTAGGAGACCGGCAAGGGCCTGAACTTGTGGGGCTTGCTTAGCAGACAGGATGTTACCCATTGCTAATGGCCTTTTGGAGCCGATAAGAAAAGGGGCCCTTACCTGGAGAGCGCGGTGATGGGAGCCAAGGTGCGCGGTGAGACGAGGGGTCAGAGGCGGTGGGGCTCCGACGGTGGTCGCGGGCCAAAAGAAGGCCCCGACGAGGGGAGGGTGGAACGACGAGCAGTGAAGCAAGGCAAAGGGGAGCAAGCGTGGAGGGGAGGAGGCAGAGGTGAAGGCAGGGGTGGAGGTGCTCAGGCACGGGCTCCTGAGAGTTTTATTGGTGCCTCTTAATCATAGCGGGTCGGTATAAGCCCCCGACATGGAAGGAGAAAGCCATCCAGCGATTCTCCCAGACCGCCGTGGATCGTATGAGGTCACCAAGGTTCAGGAGCAGCAATGCAGAGTGAAAAGATAGGGGTGAGAAGAGAGGAGAGTGTAGGGCTATGGTAGGGTTACTTCAGACGTGCAAGGGCACGCTCCCGAGAAATCCAAGGCTCCTCTTAATCATAGCGGGTTGGTATAAGCCCCCAACATGGAAGGAGAAAGCCATCCAGTGATTCTCCCAGACCGCTGTGGATCATGTGAGGTAGCCAAGGCTCAGGTAGCAGCAATGTTGCACGAGAGAAGCCCCACGGTGAGAAGAGGGGGGGGGCCGCCAGGTTATGGAGTGAGGCTGTGGTGGAGTTGCCAAGCCCCATGTTGGGCGCCAACTGCGGCGGCTTGCTCGGTCGGTAGAGGTGGGGTCTGGCTGCGGACGAGGGGTCAGTCCAGCTCAGGACGAGGGGCCGGCCCCGCTTGGGACAAGGGATCGGTCCCGCTTGGGACGAGGGGTCGGTCCGGCAGCAGACGAGGGGTCGGTCTCACAGGGGTTGCACGGTTCGGCTGACGGGGTCACCCGGCGAAGCCGGCGACGAAGGGGTTGCCCGGAGAAGCAGGCGATGAACTGGGCCAAGGGAGGCCAGGCCCTTGTCAGGGGCTCTCAGGACTGGAGGGCGCACGGCTGAAGAACTACTGCGGAGACAAGGTAAACACGAAAGTCCACTTTATTGAGGGAGAGGCAACAGTTTTATAGGGGCTGGGGAAGGCTGATTGGTCGAAGCCACACCCTGTTCTGATTGGTTGCCGGCGAAAGGTCAGTGGGAGGTACTGGATGGGGGAGGGGTGGTGATTAGGGATTGGCTGTTGCTGTTTCTGCGGGAAGTGGCAGGGCTTAGTGATTGGTGGCTGCTGTTGCTGGGGTAGAGGGCAGACTTTAGTTTCCCGCCCATGCCTGGCTGTTGCTGCTGTCAGGGGGAGGGAAAAGGGCAGACTGGATTTTTCCGCCCACGCCTGGCTGTGGCTGCTGTCGGGGGGAGGGGAAAAGGGCAGACTGGATTTTTCCGCCCACACCTGGCTGTTGCTGCTGTCAGGGGAGGGGAAAAGGGCAGACTGGAATTTTCTGCCCTGCGCCTGTGCAGGGAGAAAGAAGAAGAAGGGTGCCGCCCCACAAGGCATCATGTGGCGCCATCTGGGAGGAGGGGCAGCCGCGGAAGCATGGCTGCCGAGAAGGGAAGACCGGAGGGCTCTCTGCGCCCATGCCGAGCTTCCTTCAGGGGTGGCGGTGGGCCCGACCAACCACCCTATTATGGGGGCAGCAGAATTAGGCTTACCATGGCTGCTCCCCTCGCCAGGCCAGCAAACCACACTTCAGTCCAAGGGGTGACCACACTCAGGAGACCAGAATCACTGGACTGTCCATGTGACAGCCAGGCCCTGCACCTCAGCAGACTTGCAACTCCTACCCTCTGGTTTATTGGACTTACCCCAGCCAGGGAACAGGGAGGTGAAGAAGGTCAACCACCACACCAGGGAGCCAAGAGTGCCTACAACTGCAAGTAGAATTGCATCCATCATCCATGTAGAATATAAGCCCCATCTCAATATAGAGGTGGAGTGGATATAACCGTCCCTGGGTCCACAGGATGCAGGAATACAGTACAGATTAGAGTGGATTTAATGATAATTTACTGTGGAATTATTGTGATTAGTAATGGAAGAAATTGTAGCATTTATGTGGAGAATGTGGCCACAATAGCTGCTGAGGAGAGGGAAGAAGAGATATGATGTGGGGCATTTTCAGGGCTTTGAGTTGTTCTGGGTGGTACTGCAGAGACAGGTGCTGGACATCATATGTCCTGCCATGGCCCACTGGGTGGACTGGGGAGAGTGTAAAGTACAATGTAAACCATTATCCATGTGGTACAGCAGTGCTCCAAAATGTAGTCACCAAATGCAATGATGATGTAAGAAGTTGTTGATTTGGAAGGAGTGTGGTGAGGGGGATGGGGGTGTGTGTGGGGACCTCTTATTTTTTTTTAATGGAAATTTTTATAGAATAGAGAGAAATAGATACTTTTCTGTTCATCCATCCTATTGTTGACAGTTAACATTTGTTGTACTTTGTTACAATTGAGGTGAGAATATTAAAATATTAGTGCTACTATAGCCCATACTTTGCTTTTGGTGTATTTTTCCATATATACCACCCTATTATTAATACATTGGGTCAGTGACATATTTTAGAACCTTCTTGTGCTTTTATTATTAAGCACAGTCATCCACAAGAGGGTTCACTGTGTTATATAATCCTATGGTTTGTCCTCTAGCTTTCCTTGTAATTATAGCCATAACCAAAAACTTGTGTCAACCACATTCACATAAATACTTCATCACTGATCATTTCACTCACAATAATGTGCTACCATCACCTCTGTCCATTTCCAAACAGTTTCTGTCAACCTACTTGTAAATTCAGAAGCAGTTAAATATCAGCTCCCATTTTCTTCCTCCATTCTATCTCCTGGTAACCTATCATCTAGGTCCTACATCTAATAATTTATGACAATTAGTTCACTAACCATAAAGTTTTTGAGATTCATCCATGTTATATGTGTTAATACTTTGTTCCTCCTTATATCTGAACAATATCCCATTGTATAAATATATACTCCATTTTGTTTATCTATTCCTTTCTAGATAGACACTTGGGTTCCTTCCTTCTTTTGGCAATTGTGAATAATGCTTCTATGAACATTAGTGAGATAATAGTTTCCTGAGGAAGTGCCAAACTGTCTTGCACAGCAGCTGAATCTTTTTGCATTCCAATCAGCAGTGAATGAGTGTTCATATTTTTCCATATCTCCTCTAACATTTGTAGTTAAATGGGACGCATGAATAGTCAGCCTTTGTGGCACTACTCACCGCTTTTCCATTAGATGACCTAAGTAAGTGAAAGGAAAGTATTTTTGAACATTTTCTGGAGCAGTTTGCAATCCCCACTGTGTAAGCAACTGTTGGATATCTGCAAAAAGTGAAAGTTCTATATTTAGCTTCCTTAGGAACTGCTAAACTGTCTTCCACAGAGGATTGCACCGTTTTACATTCCCATCAACAGTGAAGGAGTGTTATTTCTTTTTTTTCAAAATTCTACTCAATTTATTCATTTTTTAAAAAATATTACATTAAAAATTATGAGGTCCCCATTCACCCCCACCGCCCCCACCCCACCACTCCCTCCACAGTAACACTCTCCCCCATCATCATGACACATCCATTGCATCTGGTGAGTACATCTCTGGGCATCACTGCACCCCCATGTTCTGTGATCCACACCATAGCCCACACTCTCCCACGTTCCAACCAGTGGGCCATAGGAGGACATACAATGTCTGGAAATTGTCCCTGGAGCACCACCCAGGACAACTCCAAGTCCCAAAAATGCCTCCACATCTCATCTCTTCCTCCCATTCCCCGCATCCAGCAGCCACCATGGCCACTTTTTTCCACACCAATGCCACATTTTCTCAATTATTAACCACAATAGTTCATGAATAGAATATCATTAAGTCCACTCTAATCCTTACTGTATTCTTTCCTATGGACGTTGGCTTGGTTGTGTACATTCCAAATCTATGTCAAGAGGGGGCTTCGATTCCATATGGATACTGGATGCAATCCTCCTGCTTTCAGTTGTAGGCAACCTAGGCTCCATGGTATGGTGGTTGACATTCTTCAACTCCATATTAGCTGAGTGGGGTAAGTCCTATAAATTAGAGTGTAGGAGCTGAAGTCTGTTGAGGCTCAGGGCCTGGCTATCATATTGTCAGTCCAGAGATTCAAATCCCTTAGATATATCTTAAGCCCCAGCACAAACTACAATTCCAGTAAAGTAGCAAAAGTGATCCCATCTGAGTCCAGCTCCATGATGCAGAAACGCCAGCTCCAAAGAAGGGCCAACTGACATGGCAGTGAGCTCCATTTGCCATTTACCATGACCATAGAACCATGGGTCTTTTTAGCCATCAAAAGAACCAATACCTGGGGTTATATCTACTTTATCTGTCTCTGAGACTCTGCTCTGATGTGCATAAAGGCAATCCTTCTGAAAACCTCCAGACTCTTTTTTAGAGACTCATAGCCATATAAATGATTTGTCCTTTCCATTTCCCCCTTACTTTGGGTCAAAAAGCATTTTTAACTCCTGTTATTGTATGTAGACAGGGATATTCTGCTGGTCCATGTTGAACCTTTAATTCAAGGTCATTTTCTAGTTATGTCATCAGCTGGTACTTGGTAGTGATCCCTCGGTGCCAGGGAGGCTCATCCCCAGGTGTCATGTCCCACGCTGGGGGCAAGGCATTGCATTTACATGCTGAGTTTGGCTTTGAGACCAGCCACATTCGAGTAACACGGAGGCTGTCAGAAGGGAACTCTTAGGCACAGTGCTGCTCTAGGCCTTGTTCTTATTTCAGGTGTATAGGCTCACAAGCATAGTCATTAGTATCAGGGGCTCACTGTTGGAACCTCATTCCTTCCTGGTCCTTACAGTTGCACCTGGGGGAATTCTGCTGCTCCCCTAGGGACCATGACAGAGCCCCCCCTGGCCAGGAACCCAGTACCACCCCAGCTGTTGTTTTTGTTTCCACTATGAGTATATCCAAATATTTCCATGCACCCTGGACACATGCCCTGTATAACTCCCTGTCAACCATATATCACCTGTCAATAGCATTCCATACCAGTATTCCTCTGCTGCCATTGTTGAACCGTTCTGTGATCCAAAACTTCCTGAAAAGTAAAGCTCAATATAATGTCATGTCCCTTACTAGTAAAATGGAATATAGCGATGAGTTTAAAGGTTAGATATAGAATACATATTGATTTGGAAAAATTCTACATCCTATTTTTTCTTTCCTTTTTTCCTCTAATTATTGAGCTTCTCTTCACAAGAGCCTTAGATCACAGTAACTCATATATACAATATACAGAATTCCCACATATCCAATATAAAACCCTTTCCCTTCCACAGCAATAATCTTTTAACTTATTCATATCATATTTACTGAAACTGATGTACAGATATTGAGACAATAGCTTTCAAACAAGTAACATTTGTGTTTACCTTGTGGTTTATACTTTAGGCTATACAGTTTTCTAGATTTTTTAGTTATCCTATGTTTTACATTATGGTTTTCATTATTAGTCTGTCGTCCCCTATATGTTTTTGGTGTAATATTATATGTTTTATATCCATATTTATGTACTCTTGTGAAACACTTCTTTTGCCCTCACATTTACTTCAGTTCCATCTATTCAATATCTATTTCCCCCTCCCCTTGGGGGCCACAGTGACAGTCAATCTTCATTTCTTGAGGAGCCATGTTCAGAGATACTTGCAACAGTGTTGAGGGCTTGACTTGCTCAACTGCCCTAATGCCCTGGGAGCCAAACTTTCTCTTGAGAGATACAGTTCCCTCTATTTGATGGCATTAGTCCTCCCCAGGATGTGGATATACCTTCACTCTCATTATATGGGTCTCTACCCAATGGTATAACCCACTCTGGCAAAATGAGCAGGAATCTGTCCTGCGTCAGATTATCCCCTTTGAGTATCTTAAACATTTAACTTTCCTAAGTATATTTTGAAAAGGTTTTCTAAGCATTATACTCTCAACTAACACCTGACAATCTCCTATGTTTGTATTTTGCCCCACCCTCCCCCTAATTTCTTGGGCAATATTACACATCTGCCCACCCCTAGCCACCCTCAAACCCGCAAAGCCCCAACCAAAGGTAACCCTATGCCCCATTTTATCTCTTCCATGTGCACATACTTACCGCCAGCTTATCATAGATTTCACCCATGTAGATGTCAGCTTACATCCTTCCTCTACCCCCCGATTTCCTGTAAGCCTATCTTCCAGTCTCTAGCTCTCTGAGGCAGCTTGCTTATTTCATATTATTGAGGTCTTGTAGTATTTGTCCTTCAATGCCTGGGTTACTTCACTCAGCATAAGGTTCTCAAGATTCATCCATGTTATCACGTGTGTTTGTAGTGTATTTGTTCTTACAGCCGAGTAGTATTCCATTGTATGTATATACCACATTTTATTGAACCATTCATCTGTTGATGGGGACCTGGGTTGATTCCAACTTTTGGTGATAGTGAACAATGCTGCTATGAACGTTAGTGTGCATATATTGGTTTGTGTCCTTGTTTTCAGTTCTGCTGGGTATACACCCAGCAGTGGTATTGCTGGGTCATATGGCAAATCTATGGTTAGTTTTTGGAGAAACTGCCAAACTGTCCTCCAGAATGGTTGGATCCTTCTGCATTCCTACCAACAGTGGATGAGTGTTCCCATTTCTTCACATCCTCTCCACCATTTGTATTCTTCTGTTTTTTTCATAGCTGCCAATCTTATGGGAGTAAGATGGTATCTCATTGTACTTTTGATTTGCATTTCCCTGATAGCTAAAGATTTGGAGCATTTTTTCATATCCTTTTTAGCCATTTGTATTTCTTCTTTGGAGAAGTGTCTGTTTAAATCTTTTCCCCTTTTTTTAAAAGGGTTGTTTATCTTTTTATTTTCAAGATACAGGAGTTCTTTATATATGCAAGTTATAAGTCTCTTATCAGATATATGGTTGCCAATATTTTCTCCCATTGTGTACGTTCCCTTTTTACTTTCTTGACAAACTCCTTTGAGCTGCAGAAGGCTTTAATTTAGAGGAAGTCCCATTTATCTATTGTTCTTTTGCTGCTCGGGCTTTTGGTGTGATGTTCATGAAGCCATTCCCTATTACAAGGTCCTGTAGATGTTTCCCTACAGTGCTTTCCAAGGTATTTATGGTCTTGGCTCTTACATTTAGGTCTTTGATCCATCTTGAGTTGATCTTTGTATAAGGTGTGAGATGGCAATCCTCTTTCTTCTACATATGAATATCCAGTTCTCCAGGCACCATTTGTTGAATAGGCCATTCTCTCCCAGTTGAGAGGGTTTGGTGGCTTTATCGAATATTATATGGCTATATATATCAGGTTCTGTATCAGAAATTTCAATTCGATTCCATTGGTCTGTGTGTTTCTCCTTATGCCAATACCATGCTGTTTTCACTCCTGGAGCTTAGTAGTTTGTTTTGAAGTCCGGTAGTGTGATTCCTCCAATTTTGTTTTTCTTTTTCAATATGTCTTTGGCTATTTGGGGCTTCTTTCCTTTCCAAATAAATTTCATAGTTAGTTTTTCTAGTTCCTTAAAGAAGGCTGTGTTGATTTTTATTGGGATTGCATTGAATGTGTAGATCAGTTTTGGTAGGATAGACATCTTAATAATATTTAGTCTTCTTATCCATGAACAGGGAATATTCTTCCATTTATTTAGATTCTTTGATTTCCTTGAACAGTCTTGTATAGTTCTCAGTGCATAAGTTTTTTACATCTTTAGTTAAATTTATTCCTAAATATTTGATTTTTTTATTTGCTACTGTGAATGGTATTTGTTTCTTGATTTCCTCCTGGTCTTGCTCATTATTGGTGAACAGAAATGCTACTGATTTTTGCACATTGATATTATAACCTGCAACTTTACTAAACTCATTTATCAGTTCTAGAAGTTTTGTTGTAAACCTCTCAGGGTTTTCTATGTATAGGATCATGTCACTGCAAATAATGAGATTTTAACTGCTTCCTTTCCAATTTGAATGCCTTTTATATCTGGTTCTTGCCTCAGTGGTTCAGCAAGTACTTCTAAGACAATGTTAAATAGAAGGGGAGACAGTGGGCATCCCTCTAAAGTTCCTGACTTTAGAGGGAAGGATTTTAGGATTTCTCCATTGTAAACGATGTTGGCTGTAGGTTTTTCATATATACTCTTTATCATGTTCAAAAAATTTCTTTGTATTCCAATCTTTTGGAGTGTTTTTATCAAGAAAGTGTGCCATATTTTGTCAAATGCTTTTTCTGCATCTATAGATATAATCATGTGATTTTTTTCCTTCAATCTGTTTATATGGTGTATTACATTGATTGATTTTCTTATGTGATCCATCCTTGCATACCTGGAATGAATCCCACTTGGTCGTGGTGTATAATTCCTTTAATGTGTTGTTGAATATGATTAGCAAGTATTTTGTTAAGTATTTTTGCATCCAGGTTCATTAGAGATATTGGTCTTCTATGATGTCAACCTTACCCTAGTAAGGCTTTGGTACTAGGGTAAGGTTGACATCATAGAAGGAGATAGGCAATGTTCCTTCTGTTTCGATTTTTGGAAGAGTTTCAGTAAGATTGGTGTTAGTTCTTTCCAGAATGTTTTGTAGAATTCACCTGTGAAGCCGTCTGGCCTTGGGCTCTTCTTAGTTGGGAGGTTTTTAATGACTGATTCTATCTCTTTACTTGTGATTGGTTTGTTGAGATCATCAATGTCTTCTTTTGTCAATATAGGCTGCTTATGTGTTTCTAGGAATTTGTCCATTTCCTCTGAATTGTTATTTTTCTTGGAATATAGTTTTTTAAGTATCCTCTTATGATAGTCTTTATTTCTGTGGGGTCAGTGGTCATATCTCCTTTCTCATTTCTTATTTTATGTATTTGCATATTCTCTCTTTCTTTCTTTGTTAGTCTCACTAAAGGTTTGTCAATTTTATTGATCTTCTCAAAAAAACCAGCTCTTTGTCTTGTTTATATTTTCAAGTGCTTTCTTATTTTCTCTTTCATTTAGTTTTGCTCTTATCATTGTTATTTCCTTCCTTCTTCTTCCTGTGGGATTACTTTCTTGTTGTTGGGTTGGGTTTTTTTTTGTAATTCCTCCAAATATGCAGTTAGTTCTTCAATTTTTGCTCTTTCTTCTCTTTCCCTCTCAGTACTGCTTTGCTACATCCCACAAATTTTGGTATGTTGTGTTATCATTATCATTTGTTTCAAGGCAGTCATTGGTTTCTTTTGAGATTTCCTCTTTGACCCACTGGTTTCTAAGAGTGTGCTGTTTAATTTCCATATCTGGGTGTGAAATCTGGGCCTCTGGCCCTAGCAGATTTCCAGCTTCACTCCACTGTGGTCAGAGATATTACTTTGTATGATTTCGATCTTTCTGAATTCATTAAGCCTTTCTTTGTGGCCTAGCATATGGTCTGTCTTGGAGAATGATCCATGTGCACTTGAGAAAAATGTAAATCCTGCTGTGTTTGGGTGTAATGATCTGTATATGTCTATTAGATCCAGCTCCTCTATTATATTGTTCAAATATTTTGTTTCTTTAGTGATTCTCTTTTGAGGTGTTCTGTCCAGAGTTGATAGTGGTGCATTAAAATCCCCCACTATAAATGTAGGTGCATCTATTCTTTCACTTAGTTTTTGCAGCATTTGCCTCACATATTTGGAGGCATCCTTGTTAGGAGCATAAACATTTATGGTTTTTCATTCTTCTTGACAGATTGTCCCTTTCACTAATATGTAGTATTCTTCTTTGTCTCTCACAATTGTTTTGCATTTAAAGTCTATTTTGTCTGATATTAATATAGCTACTCCTGCTTTTTTTTTTTTTTTTTTTGGTTATTGTTTGCTTGTAAGATTGTTTTCCAACCACTCACTTTCTGCCTGATGAATCTCTGGGTCTAAGATGTGTCTCTTGTAGACAGCATATAGATGGGTCATATTTTCTTATCCAATGTCCCAGCCTGAGTCTTTTGATAGGTGATTTTAATCCATTGACTTTCACTGTTATTACTTTCAAGGAATTGTTTGCGTTAGCCATATTTTGATTGGAGTTGTGTTTGTCATATTTTGGTGTGTTTTTTTTTGCCTTTTTTTCTTCTCTCTTTGTCTTTTTTGTTGCTCTTACACTCTCCTCTAACTCTGATTTTCCTGTTTTTCCTTTCTTCCTGCAGAACTCCCTTTAGAATTTCTTGAAGGGGAGGTTTCTTGTTGGCATACTCTTTCAATATCTGTTTATCAGTGAATATTTTGAACTCTCCATCATTTTTGAATGCTAGTTTAGCTGGATAGAGTATTCTTGGTTGGAAATTTTTTTTCTTTTAGTACCTTGACTATATCATACCACTGTCTTCTTGCCTCCATGGTTTCAGATGTGAAATGAGCACTTAATCTTATGGAACTTCCCTTGTATGTGTTGGTTTTCTTTTCTCTTTCTGCTTTTAGAATTTTCTCTTTGTCTTGAGCGTTGGATAATTTGACAAGTATATGTCTTGGGGTGGGCCTGTTGGGGTTTATGATGTTTGGGGTGCACTGTGCTTTTTGGATATGTACATCTGTTTCTTTCAGTAGATTTGAGAAGTTTTCAGCCATTATTTCCTGCAACACTCATTCTGACACCTTTCCCTTCTCTTCTCCTTGTGGGATGCCTATAATACGTATGTTTGTGTGTTTTGCATTGTCATTCAGGTCCCAAAGTCCTAGCTGGATTTTTTGTATCTTTTCATCAATCAATTCTACTGTTTGATTTCCGATGTACTGTCTTCCACATCACTAATTCTCTGCTCTGCCTCTTCTAATCTACTGTTATTTGCTGCAAATGTATTTTTGATTTCTTGAACTGTGGTGTTCATTCCCATCATATCTGTTATCTTTTTGCGTATGTCTACAATTTCCACTCCAAGTGTTGTCTTCATATTGTTAACCTCTTCCTTTACTTCATTAAATTTGTCTGTCATATATATTCTGAAATCTTTAATTACTTATGTGAAGTTCTGCTCCCCTTCTTGGTTTTTACTTTGTTCATTGGATTCAGCCATGTTTTCCTGATTACTGGTTTGGTTTGTAGATTTTTATTGCTGTCTGGTTATCATTTTATCGTGATGGCTTTAATCAGTTCCTTAGCTTCTTTGTCTATTCTTGGGGATTAATTAGCTGTTGCTTTTGCATATGTGTTATATCTTCTCTTTGTCACTTTGTTCTTCTTATTCTAATTTCTTATTGCTGGCTGATTTCACTTTGAAGCAAGTATTAGGCCAGGGAATGGCTATTGTTTAAGAAAGGAAAATGTGTAAAGTAGTATTGGTAATAAATGTTAACAGAGCAACAATATGAGACCTGGGAGGATGGATATTAGATTCATGTAAGTTGTGTAGGGTTATAGCAGTAGGTAGAGTACCTATAATGAGGTAGTTGACCTAATATGGGAGGATATGGTATGAATTAAAAAGCTATTTTTTTTCGTGAGAGAGGGAAAGAGAAAAGAAAGGCAATAGTTTCAAGAGTGGGTAAAAGACAGAAAACAAAACAAAGGTATTAGAAATTAAGAGTTAGACAATGGGGGTCAAAGAAAGGGAGGTAGAATATACAAGAGACAGTAGTTGATGTATGATATCAAAATGTGGGGGAAAGGGGATAGTGTAGGTAGCCTAAATCAATTCACACAGAAATGAGGCAATGGAGGATAAGGAAACCCAGCAAATGTGAAGTGTTCCCTGCATCACCTATTTTATAATTAAGATAAAATAAAATAAGAAGAGAATGATCAACAAGAGTAAAAAAAAAAGGGAAGAAAGAAAGAAAGAATAAGGAGATGGGTAAAGGGATGGGAACAAGTAAGAAAAAGAAGAAAAGATATAGAACAATCACAACAGCAACAACAACAAAAAAACCCTAAATAACTGAAAAAAAAAAAAGACTTTGTGAGATACAATGGGGGAAAAGACTAGGAGGTAATACAATGTTAGCAATCAGACAACAAAACAATAAAATAAAAATTAAAAAAAACAAAACAAAAAAGAAAAAACACAAACTTTGAGGGCTAGGATATTCAAGGACCTCAGATGGACCTCAGGGCATGATGGATTCAGGGATGAAAAGTCTGTGATATTGCAGACTCAAGAGGTGTGAGTCTCTGGGGTGTGGGCCACCAGGGTTAGGGGACTCAGACCTGGCACCCTCAAATCTGATTAACAGGGAGTCTGGGAGCACTGCAGTGCAACACAGCCTTCAGGGATCCCCACAGCTGGGTGCCAGCCCTATGGAGGAGGTCACATCCGCAAACTCTGACCTATGTGTCAGAATCCCACAATTCACCCTCTCACTTGGGTCTCTTCTGTGGCTGTATCACCAATTCCACTTCAGGACACCTCCCACCCTGTAAGCCCCCAAAATGGGCACCTGGGGGTGCCTCTACCCTGCAGCCAATTTAATGACTCTGCAGATCAGTAGCCAGGCCCAGGGGGTTGGGCTCCAGCCAGAAATGCTGATATCAGAGTCCAAAACTGAAATTCCAATGGTTCACAAAATATTCCCCTAATCGGCTTCCAGATGACTCCCACCCTGCCAGTCCCTGAAACAGCCTCCTGGTGATGTCTATTTATTGTGACCAATTTAAGGCCACTGCAGATTGGCAGCTGGCCTTACAGGTGGGGCTCTAGCCAGAAGCGCTATTATTTTTGTCCGCAATCAAAAATTCCCCACCTCGCAATAAAACTCCTGTCTGTCTCCCCAAATCAGTCTGTGAAGGCCTCCTGCCCTATTAGCCCCCCAATAACCCACTCAGGGCTTATGAATTCCCCAGTACCACAGTGCCTCCAGGAATCACCGCAGCGGTGCTGGTGCCGTGGCTCTGCCCACCCCAGGAGGGAGCGTCCCACACACAGCCCCCACCTCCGTGTAATAGAACCTCAATTTTATCTTATACACAAATTTTCTCTGTTACCTTCCCACCAAATTGATGTCCAGACACCTCCTGCCCTGCAAAATCCCAAAACGGCCTGGTCCCGAAGAGTTTCCAATGCTGCCCAGCTCCTTCTTTGCAGGAGAAATTATCAGGTGCACTCACTCAACCACCATCTTGCCCCGCCCCCATCATCATTTTTGTTTATGTGGAGTCAATTGTAACTTCTCCACTTTCATTTCTGATTGTATTGATTTGCATCTTCTCTCTCTTTTATATTCTAGCTAAGGGTTTACCATTTTTATTCATCTTCTCAGAGAATCAGCTTTTGGTTTGGTTGAATTTCTCTACTGTTGTTTCTTGTATTTTGTTGTTGTTGTTGTTCTCAATTTCATTTATTTCTGCATTATTCTTTATTATTTCTTTCCTTCCATTTGCTTTGGGATTGGTTTGCTGTTCTTTTTCTAATTTCTCTATAGTTGTTCAGTTAAATCTTTGAGTTTAGCTCTTTCTGCTTTTTTAAGATAGTCATTTGGGGCCTATAAATTTCCTTCTCAAGATTGTCTTTGCTATATTACATAAGATTTGATAAGTTGTATTCTCATTTTCAGTTGTCTCAATATATACACTGATTTCCCTTGCAATTTTTTCTTTAAATCACTGATATTTAGGAGTGTGCTGTTTAACCTCAACACATTTGCAAATTTACCTTTTTCCTGTCTATTCTTGATTTCCAGTTTCATTCCATTTTGAAATAATAAAGTGCTTTGTGTAATTTCAGTCTCTTTATATTTATTGAGACCTGCATTGTGCCCTAACATGTGATCTATCCTGGATAAAGATCCCTGGGCACTTGAGAAAGATGTATAACCCAGTGAATTTTGATGTAGCTTTCTCCATAGGTCTGTTAGGTCTTAATTCATTTATCATATTGTTCAAGTTCTGTTTCTTTGTTAATGTCCTTATTGTTCTGTCTAATGATGTGAATGGTGTGTTGAAGTCTTCGCTGATTATTATAGAGATTTGTATTCCTACCTTTAGTTTTGCCAGACTTTGTCTCATGTATTTTGAGGCACCCCAGTTAGGTGTATAGATATTGATGAGTGGTCCATCTTCCTGGTCAACTGTCCATTTTATTAATATATAATGACCTTCTGTATCTCATTACTTTTTCCATTTAAAATCTGTTTGATCTGATATTAGTATAGCTATATCTGCCCTTTTTTTGGTTACTATTTGCAATGGAGTATCTTTTTTCAACCTTTTACTTTCATCCAGTTTGTATCCCTAGGCTTAGGTGAGTCTCTTTAAGCAGCATATGGATGGCTTATATATATATTTTTATCCATTCTGTCAGCCTGTATCTTTTGATTGGTAAGTTGAATCCATTCACATTCAGTGATATGACTGTAAATGCCTTATTTACTTCCACCATTTTATTCATTAGTTTTCTGTCATGTCATATTTTTGTCTGTGTTTTTACTCTTTTATTATGCTTTTACTCTTTTATTATGCTATTTTTTCTTCTATACTCTCCTTCAGCTGTATTTCTCCTGTCTTTTTCTTCCAAGTCCTAAACCTTCCTTTAATACTTCCTGCAAGGCGGATTTTTTTTTTTTTACAAACTCTCTTAGTTTCTGTTCATGAATATTTTATACTTATTTTAATATATGAAGGACAATTTTTTTCTGGATAAAGAATTCTCACTGGCAGTTTTTCTGTTTCAGTGTTCCAATTGTGTCATATCACTTTTCTTGCCTCCATAGTTTCTGATGAGAAATCCACATTAAATCTTACTGGGCATCCCTTATACGTGATGGTTTGCTTCTTCCTTGCTGCTCTCAGAATTTTTCCTTTGACATCAGACATTGAGTAGTATGTCTCTTGGATGAAGACTATTTGGATTTATTCTTATTGGGGTACAGTGCACTCCTCTGACATGTAAGTTCATTTTTTTTATGAAAATGGGAAATTTTGTGCTTTTATTTCCTCTAATACTTTTCCTGCCCCCTTTCCCTTGTTTTCTACTTCTGGAAATGGTAAGAAACACATGTTGTACTGTTTCATGATGTCATTCAACTCTCTGAGCAATTGCTTAATTTTTTTCCATTCTTCTCTCTCTCTGTTCTTTTTCCTCTTTAATTTTTGCTGTTTATCTTTAGTATCACTTATTCTTTCTTCTGTCATTTCCAGTCTGCTCTTATGTTCCTTTAATGTGTTTTTAGTATTTTACTTTTATTTTTTATAGATGCTTAGATTACATAAAGGTTGCATTAAAAGGTAAGAGATTCCCTACCCCTCCCATACTTTCCCACATTAACAACATGCTTCATTAGTGTAGTACATTTGTTACAATTGATGAACACCTATTGGAGATTGCCACTAAATGTGGATGATAGCTTACATTATAGTTTAATCTCTCTCCTGAACATTTTTGTAGGTTATCACAAGATATATAATAACCTATATTCATCACTGCATTGTCATTCAGGACAATTCCAAAGTCCAAAAAAAATGCCACCATATTACCTCTATTTTTATTTTAAAGTTTCTTAGTTTGCATAAATGTTACATAAAAAAATAGGAGATTCCCATATGCTCTGCTCCCCACACCTCCCACATTTTCCCACATTAACAACATCCGGGGCTGTGCCCGGGCCTGCCTGGGCCGGCACGCTAAGAAGCCCACAGGGTCAAGCAGCCGGGACAATTTCTGGGATGGAGAGTCCTTCAGGCCACCAAAAGACATATTGGACAAGACATATGCTTCCAGAATGTGAACGTGGGTTCCTGTGCTTCCTCCAGAACCCTGCCCAGGGAGCCACACTGGAAGGGCAAGCCAGTGGAACTTACAGGAGGTAGAGTTCCCAGGATGTTGACAATATCCAAAAGAGGAATTCTGTGAAAATGATATGCTCTGTGAAAGAGTCTCTATAACAGCCTTTCCATTTAAACACAACAGTTTTTCTCCTCCTGTACCAGACACTTTCATGCATCTGCTCTCCAGGAGAGAATGGAGTGCCCTCGCTTGGGGGGCCCATGCAGAGGAAGGCAGATTACCCATGACGAGGGTCACTCACCCGAGCTGGAAACACAGCGTCGATGCAGCAGGTCCCTGTTTGGGCACCACTTGTTGAACTTGAAACCTGCTGGGGTGAGGACAACAGAGATAAACACACTCCGGAGACTGGTTCAGGACATGAATCTACTTTATTGAGGAAGACCAGCAGCTTTTATAAAAGCACAGCGAGGTGTCAGCTACTGGCAATAGCGCAGTGTGGCTTATGTGTAATTTTTTAATTGGACAATATGCTAACAGGAAAGGGCAGGGGGGTGGCACTTGACAGCTTCCACTCTCTGCTGGTGTGCCATCTTTAGGGTGTGCCCTAACGTGTGTACACCTGAGAGTTTGCTCATCTGGCAGTGCACAGCATGGCAAGGCTGCAGGTCTCATCAGCAGCTCTATTCATAGGGAATTTGTGAATGCTCATTTTGACAGAGTGGGTTATATCATTGGGTAGAGACCCTTATAATGAGAGTGAAGGTATATCCACATCCTGGGGAGGACTGATGCCATCAAATAGAGGGAACTATATCTCTCAAAAGAAATGGTGGCTTCCAGGGCATTAGGGCAGTTGAGCATGTCAAGCCCTCAACACTGTTGCCAGTATATCTGAACATGGCTCTTCAAGAAATGAAGATTGACTGTCACTGTGGGCCCTAAGGGGAGGGGGAAAGAGGTATTGAATAGATGGAACCAATGTAACTGTGTGGGCAATAGAAGTGTTTCAAAAGAGTATGCAAGGATGGATATAAGACATGTAAAATTACACCAAAAATATATAGGGGCTGATAGCCTAAATTGTAAATCATAATGTAAAACAAGATAGCTAAAAATTTAGAAAATTGTATAGTCTAAAATATAAACCACAATGTAAACACAAATGTTACCTTGTTTGAAAGCTATTGTCTCAATATCTGTACACCAGTTTCAGTAAAAATGGTATGAATATGTTAAAAGATTATTGCTGTGGAAGAGAAAAGGCTTTATGTTGGATATGTGGGAGTACTGTATATTGTATATATGAATTACTGTGATCTAAAACTCTTGTGAAGATAAACTTAATAATTAGAAACAAAGAAAAGAACGAGATAGGATGTAGAATTTTTCCAAATTAATATGTATTCTATATCTAACCTTTAAACTCATCGCTATATTCCATTTTACTATTAAGGGAACCTGGCAATATATTGGGCTTCACTTTTCAGGAAGTTTTGGATCACAGAGAGGTTCAACAATGGCAGCAGAGGAATACTGGTGTGGAATGTTATTGACAGGGGACACATGGTTAACAGGCAGTTCTCCAGGGCATGTATCCAGGGTACATAAAAATGTTTGGATATTTTCATAGTGGAAACAATTAAAAACAACAACTGAGGGAGTGCTGAGCTCCTAGCCAGGGGAGCTCTATCACAGTCCCTAAAGGAACAGCAACAATCCCCCAACTGCAACAGCAAAGACCAGAAAAGAATGAAGGTCCAACAATGAGCCCCTGATACAAATGACTATGCTTGTGAGCCTGTGCACCTGAAATAAGAACAAGGCCTAGAGCAGAAGTGTGCCTAAGAGTTATACCTGAGTGCTTCTGTGTTGCTCAAATGTGGCTAGTCTTGAAGGCAAACTCAGCATGTAAATTTGTTTCATTCCCCCCAGTGTGGGACATGACTCCCAGGGATGGACCTCCCTCATGCCGAGGGATTACTACCAAGTACCAGCTGATGATGTAACTAGAAAATGACCTTGAATAGAAGGTTCAACTTGGACCAGCAGAATGTCTCTGTCTACATGTAATAACAGGAGTTAAAAATGCTTTTTGACCTAAATCAAGGGGGAAATGGAAAGGACAAATGAGTTGATATGGTTATGAGTCTCTAAAAAAGAGCCAGGAGGTTATCAGAGGGGTTGCCCTTATACACACCTGAGCAGAGTCCCAGAGACAGATAAAGTAGATACAACCCCAGGTATTGGTTCTTCTGAGGGATACAGAGACCCACAGATTTTATGGCATGGCAGATGGAGTTCAGTGCCATATCAGTTGGCCCTTCTTTGGAGTTTGTGTTTCTGTGTGATGGAGCTGGACTCAGATGTGATCTCTTTTCTCAAGGCTTTCCTGTTACTTTACCAGAATTGTAGTTGGTGCTGGGGCTTAATATATACCCAGGGGATCTGAATCTCTGGACTGACCATATGATAGCCAGGCCCTGATCCTCAACAGACTTTAGCTCCTACACTCAGACTTATTGGACTTACCCCACTCAGCTAACATGGAGTTGAAGAAGGTCAACCACTGCACCATGGAGCCAAGAGTGCCTACAACTGAAAGCAGGAGGATTGCATCCAGCATCCATGTGGAATCTAAGCCCCCTCTTGACATAGATGTGGAATAGACACAACCAATCCAAGGTCCACAGGATGGAGGAATAGAATATGGATTAGAGTGGACTTACTGATATTCTATTCATGAACAATTGTGATTAGTAGTCGAAGAAAATGTGGTATTGTTGTGGAGAAAGTGGCCATGGTGGCTGCTGGGTGTGGGGAATGGGAGGAAGAGATGAGATGTGGAGGCGTTTTTGGGACTTGGAGTTGTCCTGGGTGGTGCTGCAGGGACAATTATTGGACATTGTAGGTCCTCCCATGGCCCACTGGATGGAATGTGGGAGAGTGTGGTCTATGAAGTGAACCATTGACCATGGGGTGCAGCAATGCTCAGAGATGTATTCACCAAATGCAATGAATGTCTCATGAAAAAACAACAACAACAAAAAAAAAACATCCTTCATTAGTGTGCTACATCCATTGCAATTGATAAACACACTTAATTCATCTCTGCTCTAACCTTTGCTTTTCCTTTTTTTCTGCATCCTTTGGTTTCATTTCTAGTCTTTCCAGTGGGCAGTTAGGTCTTTGATTGTAGCTCTTCTTTTTTAATGTAGACACAGGGTTATAAATTAACCTCTTTGCATTCTTTGTTCTATCTCATAAGTTTTATATCTTGTGTTCTCACTTTCATTTGTCTCTAGATATTTACTAATTTCTGTTACAATATCTTCTTTGACCCAAAGATTAAGAGTGTGTTAACCTCCATGTGTTTGTGAATTTTCCAATTCTTCTCCAAATATTGATCTCCAGCTTCATTCTGCAGTGTTCAGAGAAAGTGCTTTGCATAATTTCAGTATCTTAAATTCACTGTGACTTGTTCTGTGTCCTCCTATGTGGTCTATCCTGGAGAATATCCATGATCCCTTCCAAAGAGGATATATATGCTGATATATGTTTCTGTATATGTCTGTTATGCCTAGTTCTTCTATCGTAGTATTCAGTTTCTCTGTTTCCTTTTTGATCTGGCTAAAGGTTCTGCCTATTGCTCAGAGTTGTATACTGACATTTCCCACTATTACTGTAGGTATTTCTATTTCTTCTCCCTATTTTGCCAGGTTTTGACTTACGTATTTTGCAGCACCCTAATTAGGTGCATAAATATTTGTATTTGTTCTTTCTTCTTGGTAGAGTGTCTCTTTTATTAATATGTAGTGTCCTTCATTAAAAAAAAAATCAAGTTTGCCATTTAAAGTCTATTTTGCCTGATATTAAGCATAGTTACCCCAGTTCTTTTTTGTGTTTTTCAGTCTAAAGTGAATCTCATGTAGACAGAATATAGATAGCTCTTTTTTTCCCTTCTATTTGCTAATGTGTCCCTTCATGGGAGAGTTCATGCATTCACATTCAGTGTTCCCAGTTTACAGGCAGTACTTCCTTCAGCCATTTTTATTCTTAGGCATTTATATATCATAAGTCATTCTTGTCTCTCTTTCTATCTTTTTAGTTATCCTTACTGATAATTGTGATTTCTCCACTCGCCTTGAAACTTTCCCTCTTGTTTTTCTGTACATTCCGCAGAACTCCCTTTAGTATTACCTGTAGGGAAAGTCTCTTGTTGATCAATTATCTCAGATTCCGTTTTTCTATGAATATTTTAATCTTTCTCATTTTTGAAGAACAATTTTGCTGGATTAAGACATTTTGGCTGACAGTTTTTTTTTCTCTTTCTGTTACTTTAGAATGTCATACCACTGCCTCCTCATGACCATGGTTTCTGATGAGAGCTCAGCACTTAATTATATCAAGAATCCCTTGTATGTGATTGATCATTTTTCTCTTGCTGCTTTAGGAATTATCTATATATGGCATTTGACAATCTGATTAGTATATGTCTTGGCATAGTTCTGCTAGTATTTATTCTGTTTGGCGTATGATGCACTTCCTGAACATATACGTCCATGTCCCTCATAAGAGCTGGGAATTTTTCAGCCATTATTTACTCAGATGCTCCTTCCACCTCTTTTCCCTTCTTGTCTTCCCTTTGAGATTCTTATCATGCACTTCATATTATCACTCAAGTCTGTGAGACTCTTGCCAAACTTTTTCCATGTCTTCCTCTATCTCTTCTCTGTATTTTCAGAATCTTATCTCCTATTTCACCAATCCTGACAGTTTGGTCAGTTCAGATCTGTTGAGGTATGACTGGAGTGTGCTTGTAATTCAAATCTGCTGAGGTATGACCAGATTGTATTTTTAATTTCATGTATTGTACCTTTCATTTTCATTATCCTAGCTTGTTATTTTATTTTTCTTTGCATGTTTTCAAATTTTTCTTTATGCTCACCCAGTCTTCTTAATATCCTTTATCACTTTCACCTCCTTGAATTGGTTTTGGCAATTTGTTTGGACATCTTTAATGATTTCCTTTATTTTTGATCTGTTTCTTTGGCTAGGAAATATATTCCCATTTCTTGGTATGGCTTATAATATTTTGCCGATATCTAGGCACCGATTCAATTGTCTTGAATTTACTCTGATGGTCAATTTCTCTTTCTTAGGATTTTGTTTTGTATGTGTGTTAAGGTTCTTCTTTGACACTTAATTCAACTAATTCCAAATCTTTAAAATTGCCTGGGTTTAACTGATCAAAACTATGCCAGGGACCCATGATCTTCTAAAGGGACTTTTTCTTCCTTTTTACTTGCCTAGTAGTTCGTGCTTTTTGTCCAGCTGTTCACCACTGCCTTAGCAAAGGGAGTGTTTTGCTGTTATTTTTTCTTACTCTACAGTATCCAATCTTATTAGGATTGGTGTTCCAAAAAATGGCAACAAGGAGCTTTGACATGGCCATGTGGAATTGCAATTCAGCTGAGACCCAGGGTTCAAAACATCTGATCAGAAGCCTGGCTTGGCCCTTGTCCCTGCCCCAACCTGTTTCCAGGGAGGAAGGTTTCTCTGCCCGTTTCAGCCCATGGCAGCTAGCCATCACCAGTCTGTACCTGAGGCTGCTTGTCTCAAGTGTTGGGGATGGGCACCAGGCTGGAAAGCAGTTGACTCATACTTGTCCTGATACCCGTCCTGCTTCTTCCTAGATGCTGTACCAGGTTTCCTAACCTCCAGAGTTTGAACACCACCACCTCAGGGATTTTCTGCCTATATTTTTGCCATTTCTCAAGGAAGAATGTGCCCTGCTGTTACTTATTCTGATATCTTTGAACACCTAAATTACTTTATATAGCAGTGTGAAAGTGAAAAATAATCTAAGTAGGGCATGCAGAGAAAGAACTATGAAGGGTATGTCAACCTCATCTAGATTATCAAAAGGAGTACAATGTGTATGAACTCTTCAGGGAGAGAGTAGTGTATTTAAAGCCTCAGACAAAATAAATGAGGATATTCCAGTTTTGTATTAGTGTAAGGGAAGATTATAGAAGGACAGAAAGAGAACCATTGCTCATGTACTTTTAAGTGTTGATTTTTGAAGGTCAACAGGGAGAGTAGAGGATTACTTAACCTCAGATTGTGTCTAGCTTTAAGATACCATTGTTTTAAAAATAATTCATGTCACCATAACTTTTTGCAAGGAAATTTACCTTCTCTTATTAACCAAAATCTATAGAAGGGGAAATTGAATAAAAGTTATTATAAAAATATGATCACAGAGAAAAAAAGGTCATCAAGTGATGGGGCATTGATACAGGAAAATATGAAACAATGAGACAGAGAAAACTAATTTTCTAATTTCTCATATATATGTGGTATGTGGAACTCAACATGAGACTTAAGGTCTTCATACTTACATTACATGATGACAACATTATATGGTGCCAACACAAAAAAGATAATTTAAATGTAAGCATTTAGATAAGTGAGCAAAATAAAATTGGGAAATAAAGTGTAACAAGATTTATTAAGATAGCTCCCCTATCATCAAGCAAAACAGACTTTATATAAAGAAACATTGGCATAATATGGGATTCTTTTATTTATACTAAAGTCAATCCACTAGGAAGACACAACAATCCAAGCCATAACATTGCTTCCCATCCTATAATGGAAAAGCAATCAGATGTAAAGAAGAAATGGGCAGATGACAGTAATATTCTGTGTCCTTTACTGATAGAACAGACACTAAAGAACATAAGTCGGGATACAGAAGTGATTGATCAAATTAACAGAATAAAACAAATTAATATGTACAAAACAAGAAATCTCAGAAGATAACAGAATTTACCTTCTTATCAACTGGATAACATGGGAATTTATCCAGTAGACGCCAGTAGGGAATTAACAGGCTTTTTCCACAAGTAAAGGAAGGAGAGGATGTATTCATTTTCTGTTGCCACATAAACAATTTATACACATAGAGTGGCTTATAACAACACCTGTTTACTATCTCATAGCTAGAGTAGTTAGTATTTTGGGCAGAACTTAGCTTGGTCCCCAGTACAAGCTCCCATTGAACTGTACCCAACCTGCAGGGCAGCTCTGTTCTCATTTGAAATCTTCTGGAAAAGGAATGATTTCCAATATCATCCCAGTTGATGGCAGAATAAATTTTCTTTCACACAATAAACTGAAGGCCTGGGTTCTTGCTGGCTAGTGTCCGAAGGCCTCAACGGTACTCAGTAAGTTGTTCAAGTCAACAAAGAAAGTTCCTCTTTCTCTGGAAGAAAAAGAAGGCACTAAGAGTTGACATGTTATAACTCCAGTGACATCTATTATACTTGCCATATTGTATAGGTTAGAAGCAAATTAGATATCCCTCCCACATTTGAGAATGTGGAATACACAAAGGCATGGGCAAATAGAAGGAGATAATTAGGTGTCTTCTTTGTGTCCCTCTAGTACTGAGGAAGATAGGTCCTTACTTTCCTGGCAACATGAGCTTATCAGAGAAGGTATGTTATTTCTTTACAGCCTTTCCCTCCTAACAGTAACAGAGAAAATCTTTCTTTAGAGTTTTCTCCTCCTAAAAAGGAAGTTCCCTCTAGCAAGAGAAAGACATTCTCCTAGCAACCTGAGAATGCCACAATGTCTCTATCCTGAACACTGCAATAGCCATTATCACTGGATAGTTTAAATTGTACCATTTTGTTTCCTTTAATATTTTGTGTATTGTACCCATGAGTCAAAAATAATTTACTATCCTAGTATTTACTTTGGTGGTGGAACTTCCTTTATAGCATTGCTAAAAATACTGAGGAGAAATGAAATCTTCTAAAATATGTTGTCAGTCGTTTTTACCTGATAAATATACCACCGTCATAAACATTATTCAGAACATGTATACAGTGTTCTGAAAAACTCCTAAAGTTCTCTCAGCCCTTTCCTAACAATTGCCATCACCCAGTACTATTTATTTTCCATAGTACACAAATAAACAGGCACTTGCCATGAACAACTTGCCATGTTTACGCCTTATTCCCCACCAATTTTCTATATACAGAAAGGACATGCCAGTGAGCAGCCAAAGGTTTTACTATCAAAAAGAGCTGGAAAGTGTCCCAAAACCTGCATTTGGTTACATGCTATAAATGGTTACTTAGCTTTTTCCTTTTACATTTCTCCATTCACTAACGCAGAGACTTGAAGAAAACTAGGAGGGGGGAGATGAGGCAGCAAACTATAACTTCCCTATGATCACAACCCACAGGCACAGAGACATACATTAACTATGTAAAGACCAATTTCCTTGATGATTTACTTTTCATAAGCTAAAAAAAGGGGTCACCAACTAAAAAAAACCGTAAAGAATTGATGTGTAAAGAGAAAGAAAGTTTTTTTTTAAAGTAAGAGAGAAAGGGAAAACAAAAAGCCAAACAACAAAAAAGTAATGAACATAATTTTTTTTTTTTTTATTGAATGAACATAATTTGAGAAAAAGCATGAATCTTAAATTCTAGAGAGGATTACTGAAATCCTGAGGATTGTGTTTAATGTTCCTGAGTATACTTTTCTGAGGATTTTCAGATGTGGAGACCCAATATTCAAAATTGTTCCAAAGATAGATCTGACAAACACTTCAAGTGCCAACTTCTGGGATTTGAATAAATTGTTTTTGAGTTTATCATTTTTATTTATTCCTATGATTTTTATAAAGAGAGTAAGAGGAAGGTAAGGAAATGAAAATGACTTGTTTTTCCTCCTTAGATGCAAAATAGAATCGATTATTCCTTGCAGATTTGACGGGCTGCTTGCTCCCTGAGGGGTCGGGGGTCAGCGGGGGTAGACCGAGGGGCTGGCACGGCCGACGATGATGCTCTAAGACCCAGGCGAGGAGTGGGCCAGAGCGGGGCTTCTAAGGCGTGGGAGGATGCGTGGTAAGGAGAGACCACGGAGACAGTCTGGAGTGCAGAGCAAGTCTAATTTATTACGGAGGTGCAGGGGTTTATATAGAGAATGAGGGGGGCGGGGGTAGAGCAGGAGGAGTGATGGTTATGGGGCGGCTGGGGGTTGGCAGAAACTCGTGGGCGGACTTGTGGTCTTGTGCCGTTAGCTGTTACTAGGGAAGTGGGCAGAGTTTAGGTTAGGATACAACACAGATTTTATTGAAGTACTCACATTTTTCACTTTCTTTGCCCACTAGTTAACTAGCTCAAACGTGATAGTGTTTTACATTAATAAAGATGTGTACATTACAAAGAAAAAAAGAAAAATTGAAAGATGTTTTATAGTGTGGATAAAGTATATTACACAAATTGCTTCTAGAGAGTATTGAGCCTAAGCCCTAAAGCTCTTCCCAAAGTTTCCTTCTGGTGGCCTTTACGCTGTCTGCCTGGATGAAAATCTGAAGGCAAGTGGAGACAGATAAGCCTCACCAGTCTCAAGGCTGTACACTGTGAGCCCACACTTGTGGTTCCTATTGGTGCAAATCCTCCATAAATCTGGCCCTCATGCCTTGGCTGGAAGAGGCCAAGAAGAAAGCTGCTTAAACAGCCAGCCGCCATTACCACTTTCTTCAATAATGATTACTGCAACACAATGGATATAGCTGGTAGAGCTAAACTGTTGACATTATGATATACACAACACAAAACATCACAAATACAAGTGATACAATACTGAACAGGATCTCACTAGCTATTCCCTTAATAAATACTTTCTCACATTGACTGCTTTCTCCTTATTTCCTGAATTAATTAATGTAAACCCTTTCTATTGTGTTTTCATATTTCAGAGCATTCAAATGTTTGAATTTCTTAACACAAAAGTGACATCAGATTTCTGTTAACTAATAATTGAATTTTTGTGAAATTTTCTTAATTTTTAAATAATCATTTTGATCTTGAAAAACGTTGGTGCATAAGTCTTAAATTGACTGTCACAGTATTCAGAAGACCTAAAAATTTTATATTTACAACCACTTCCCCACATACAATCTATTAATATCTTTAAATATTTGCAAGATTAAGAAATCTTGACAGCAGTAACATCAAATTTGAATTTTAGCACGGCTTCTGCTTCATCACATGGAAGGAAACACGTTTACTTCCCGACCACGGGAAAGGAGGGAAATACTCTCTTGGGAGAAAGAAAGTATTTTATTAGCAAGCCTTACAAGATATGTACTGCAAAAGGAAAAATAATAAGGAAAGACGGTAAGTATGGAAAAGCAGAACAGACGCTCCAGAAGAACGACTTCCAGGAAGTCACGGACCTGTAAGTCCACACACCGTGATGAAGGAGACCCTCTATCATGCACGTTCATAATCGGATGGGATCGAGATTAAGACCCACCTTCCTCTAGGTTGGGAAAAGGCTTTTTTTCCCCTCTTGCCATCCTCCCTGCGTAGGAGCGAAGGTGTTTCAGGTAGGCGGCCTAGCGCCCCCAAAATGAAACTTAGGGGCAGAACAGGGCGCCTTTCCGGGCACCGGTGCTCGGCTGCCAGGGCGCAGTTTTCCCGGCTCCGCTTAGGTTTTGTGGGCGGGATAATCGCTGCGGGCAGCCAGATCCTGTATGGCGGGGTCTGCCTCCATGGCTTAGGAAATTCCGCCCCAGAACCAGCCGGGGTCCCCGCGCGGGCCCTGACCTGACCTTCACTGAGCGCCACGCACGTTCCCCACCAGCCTGCTGGAGGTGAGCAGCGCCCTGCAGACTCGCTCCCTCGAAGGCTGGGCTGCGGGTTGCAGGCGCAGGCTTTGCTCCAGCCCAGTGTGAGGGCGGGGCAGGAGCGGGGAAGGGCAGGAGCGGGAGGGGCCAGGGCTCTGCGCCGCCGGAGGGGTGGGGGGGAGGGAGCGGCGTGGGGCGTGGAAAGCGCGGCTTTCCCCGTCACTGGCCGTCGTGCCGTCACCAAACGCTGCGCATGCGCCCAGGACGTCTCCAACGCCACAGGCTGCCGGGGCCCACCCGCGTAGCTAGGGGGCGCTGCTGTACCCGCGGGCGTGGCCTGGGGAGAGCGTGTGCGGGGTCTTTCCCTGCACCGGCCCGGGCCACATGGCGAGTGAAGCGGGTCCTGGCGAAGGCCCGGCTCCCCAGGCACGCTCAGAACACCTCGTTGGCCTGGCAAGCGGCCCTCTGGTAGGAGAGTCGCTGGGGCCTGCCGGCGAGCGGTCCCCACAGAGCTGCAGGGCAGGGCCGGAGGCACAGGCCCCAGCTGGAGGGAAGGAGTCGGGGGAGGCCCCGGTATGTGGGGAGGTAGCCTTCCAGGCAACCGAGATCCGGGGAAAGAAAGACGAGGCAGAGGTGGGGAAGGATGTGGTAGTGGAGAATATACTGGAGGTGGCGGTTATAGTAGTAGAGGAGGAGCGAGAGGAGAAACTAGCGGAGAGGCGGAAGCAAAACAGGCAGGCACGGCCAGAACGTGGACCCACCAGTACCCGACCCTCCTTGGAGCAGCTGTTAGCCCTTCAGTTAGATCTGGAGCCAGTGAATGCCGAAGCCAGCAGGGCCTTCTTTCGGCTGAAGCGTACCCTGTGGCAGAGGCGCAAAAAACACATGGACAACAGAAAAGCCGTCATCCAGGGTATTCCTGGTTTCTGGGTCAAAGCCGTATCCTTCCTATTGCTCACACGTGGTGGCCTCACCTAGGGAAATGGTGGTTAGAGAGGGCACTGCCAGTTGGCGAGGGGTTACTCACAGCTGGGGTGGGTACAGTTGGGAACCAACGGGCCCAGGGATGAGACAACGGCCTTTCTTGAACCACACTCACGCAAATCCTAGGCAAAAGGTGCCTGAAACCTTTGGGCTTATGCGTAATGTGGGGAAACTTCGTGGGTGTTTACGTATGTGTGGAGATCTGTATGCAGCATTAAAAACAGCATAAAGAAACTTTCACACACAGCAGGTACGTGTAGCACACTTTTTCGTGGAAAATAACCGACCGGATGTTGTGCAAACTCCCATCCTGTCATGTACGTGCTGTGTTGTCACTGCCACTATTTCCTTGCCAAACACCACATTTTCCAAATAGTGATTTCCTTTGCACTACAGCTGCTGTCCCTTGCTTGGCACTATCTTCACTGCATGCACTGTTCCTCCAAATATATATGTCATCTCCTTGTACTGTGTGATGCCAGCAGAGCTCCAAACATAGCCATGTAGCTCATGTTAAACCAGAGGACATTTTTCAGGTCATAGCCTTATGTGAACATCCCCATGTCCTCACTGAGAGCCCAGAGAACACACATCCAGACCCAAGAAGGATCAGGGCAGAAGAGACAGGAGGGCACATAGGAGAGAGAGGGATCAAGAGCTCCTTAGAAACAAACAGTCCATATGTGAGTACAGACAGCCACAGAAAACCGAGAGGACCATAGAGCCTAAGCAACCTCTCATGAAGGATGGCGATTGAGAGAGAGCTCTACAATGGCAGATTATCTGGTAGATGTCCTGCCTTATGTTGGTTGCATGCCAGATATGCTTTGCCTGCTTTTAACCCTTTCATTCCTAGCTTTGAAGGCTCCTTGACTCAATGCAGATTCTGAACCATCCCCAGATATCAGCCATGATCACTGACCAAGATGAAGACATGCTTAACTACATGACCAATCTGGAGGTGAGGCAGGGAAGACTGAGGTGCTAGAGCTGGGTGGGGGCCAGCAAGGGGAAATAATTCATCCATGGAAACAGGCAGGGGTCTTCTAGGAAGAGATTGTACATGTCTACTCCATGTCGTCATGGCAGGTGGAGAACACCCAAGCCAAGAACCACTGCAAGATCACATTTTTCTTTAGGAGAAACCCGTATTTCCAGAATGAAGTAATCATTAAGGAGTATGACATTAACATCACTGGTAAGAGATGGCTTTCCAGGTGGATCATGGCAGATGGTAGGGGTGGGCCTTAAACCGAAAGGATCCAGTCCCTGGATGACATTTTCCTCTTTCTACAGGATATAGGGCCTCTCATTCCACTCCAGTCCAGTGGTTCCGGGATTATGGACGCCAGGCCTCCCGTCGCAGGCATCACAATGATAACCTTAACTTCTTCAACTGGTTCTCCGACCACAACTTTGCAGTGTATAACAGAATTGCTAAGGTGGGGCAACTCTGGGAATCATCAGAAGTGGCCTTTGTTGGCCTGCCCCTAGCTGCTTGGGGAATGAGGTTCTTACCCTGGCCTAACCCTACCTGTTTCCTCTATCAGATCATCAATGAGGACCTGTGGCCCAATCCCCTGCAGTACTACCCAAGGGAGGAAGGGACCAGCACAGAGAACGGAGAGGATGGGTGAGGATAATGGGCAGTGGGGACTGAAATGCAGTGGTCACTTGCTGGGAAATTCATTTCTGTGGTGGAGGAACTGAGGTTAAGAGTAAGACTTTATGCACCCCAGGTCAGGCAGGGAGTCATTGTGAGACAGGAACATTGGAGAACTGTTTCAAAACAGGTTCTGAATGGGGAAGTTTAAGCCTAATAAAGGCGCATGACCAGCCCAGACCACTCAAATGGATGGAAGGCTGAATCATTAGCTCCATTTCCCTGAAACATCATTCCATGGGTTTCATTTCCACAGTCAAACTCCTACATTAAGGTTTGGCTCACCCTAAGGCTTTATAACCACCTTCTCCAAAAATGACTACGCATCTCTATGGAATTACTCACTAAAGTGTTCCATCACTTTTCTATTCATATAATCAGTCTTTTAATTGTCATGTCTATCTCCTGACCCCTCCCACAGCAATACAGATAATATAGGCATGCAGGGATTATATGAACTCATGGGGGAGAAAGTTTAAGAAATCACAAGTGATGAAGGAATAGTCTCCAATACAGGACCTGTAGGAATTAATTTAATATTTTAATATTGCCCAGAAAAAATACAGCTTTTAATGTTTATATATATGTGTGTGTGTGTAATACTTTTTTATGTGTTCACGTTTCAGGGCTCTTGGAGCTTTTAAAATGGAAATGATAGAGCATCAAAGTTTATGTCAAATATCACAAGGCATAAAAAGCTACTTCAGAAACATGAAATGGTGGCAAGGTGCTTCTCCTGGGCAGGAGAGAAATAAAGAACTGGGTAATTAAAGAAGGGCACACTGGAATGATAATAGTTAGAAATAAACACAAACAAGTATTTCTGTCTTTGTGTGTATTTATATGATTGCTGAAGTAGATGGAATAAATAGAAATCCTTGTTTGGGTCTTCTTAATATTCTCCAGGAAATTCCTAGTCTGGAGAGAAGGGGCCGCGAAAAAGGGCTTGGCCTACAGATGTGGATCATATGTATTATGCTTTGGATTTCTAAATGAGGACACAATTATTCCTACTAGTAGAGGCACTGGGGAGGACAAGAAGTAGAGACTAGTTGCTAGAGGTTGCTGCTTTTTATTTATTAGGAAAGTTCTGGATTTACAGTGAAATCATGCATAAAATGCAGAATTCCCATATACCACCCTAATAACAGCTTGCATCAATGTGGAACACTTATTACAATTGGTGAGAGCACATTTAAATAATCATAATATTAACTATATTCCATGATTTAATTTGGTGTTTACTGCCTGTATAGTGTACTTCTGTGGATTTAAAAGTTTATTCTGTTTTCAAACATATGATCTAATATTTCCATTTTAAAAATCATTATAAACTTTAGAGAAAGTTTAACTTACAGAGAAGTAAGGGGATTCCTTACAAAAGTATAGGGGATTCCTGTGTGACCTATACCCACCCTCATACATATTTTCCCATTAGTGATGAACATTTGCTAGTCTTGATGAACTAAATGGAAGCACTGCTACTAATCAAGGTCTATAGTGTGTCTTTTGCACTTCACACTGTATAGTTTTGTAGGCTTTTACAAACGTCTAATGCCATGTGTCTGTCATTGCAATAACATGTAGGACAATTCCAATGCCCTAAAAAGAGTGTTCTGCCTGCTTATCATTCCTTCTCCCTCTGAAACTCTGGTAGTCACTCTCTTTTTATCAATGTTAAAAGTTCATTGTTACCACATGATACCAAAAACAATAAGTCTACCTAAGTCCATGATTAACTGTTTTGCTTGTAACTATAGATTCTCCCCAGTTGGGGGATGGACTTGCCCACCATCATCATGTTGTTGTCCTGGACAAATCTGAAGAACTGGAGAGTAACTGTTGGCCACGACTCTCCTGGGATTCAGGGCTCAATTGGCATATGAACAGTTTGAAGATTCACATCTCTAAGACATATGTTTGATGGTTGTGAAAACTACAGATGGAAGTAAAAAGGGTAGAAGAATCACATGTAGGGAATTCCTGTATAGGGCCAGCTGAACAGATGTGGATTTCATGGAGCTTTGTGCTTTGCCTATAGTGTAGAGATGTCTGTAGGGCTTTTGTTTGAAGTTTTTATAGTGTGGTAATTAGTGAATTCCCCCAGAGGATCTGCATTCATTATCTAAAATTTTTCATAAATTAAACATTTTCCTTTTAAACATAACTCTCCATCATTTTTTCCCAGCCTTCTAATCTACTTTCCATCTCTAAATTTTTCTAGATTCTCCCTAAAGGGTAATCAACAGTATTCATCTTTTTGTGTGTTGTTTCATTCATTACAATGTTCTAAAGATTCGTGTCATGGCTTAGGAACTTTATTCCTTTTTATGACTGAATAATATTTCATTATTTGCCTATACTACAGTTTTTTTATCCATTCATCTGACACTTGAGTTTTCCACCATGACATAATGTCTGGGATGAACTCTCTGCTCATTTTGAACTCTTTTGGTCATAAAAAATATTTAATGCTCCCTCATTTCGGTCATAGTCTACTTCCACATGCATATTTGGTTGTTGGTGCTTGGTCATAATCTCTCAGTACCAACAAGGCTCATCTCTGGGAGTCATAACATTTTCCTTTTAGTAGCACTCAAATACATATATACACTTGGGTGTTAATAGCATCCATAGTGTTGTGCTACCATCATCACCATCCATTACCAAAAAGTTCCATCCTTCCAAATAGGACAGAAGATATCTTAAATTTTAGTTCATTATTGAAGAAAACATTCACCAAAGAATTTTGAGTGCAAGAACCCTTTGCAGTGACTACCAGCCATCCTGTGAGGACCACTCTTCAAAGTTAGAGTTTTGGAACTTGATGTGAAATGTATTCACAAGAGCTTTGGGAAAAGGAAACTTGCATGTGGAAGATTCAGATTTTCCTGGGTTTCTGAAGCTGGTGGGTACAGGAAAATCAGAACTGCAAGAAGGAAACATTTCTCATAATTAAAAGTGCATGTGATACCTTTCCTTTCTTTGCATTTCATTTTTGGTGCAACATGGATATAGTCAGAGGTAATGAGATCTAAGTGTGCATGCTGGTGGTAAACAAGTGTCAGACTACCCATGTACACTCCTTCCATGATGACCCTAAATGTAATCACTTTGTTTTTAGCCCTCTTCTGACAGCCTTGAATCTTTTGTCCAAAAGCAGCATTGGATGACTCTATCACATATAGCTTTGCATTTTCCCACAAACCTTCAAGGTCTTTCCCCTTCTAGTCGCAGCAGCCTTTCACTTCTTAATAGTTCCATAGCAAACCTTGAGAAATAACCCTTTGTGAGCTCATGACTGATGGGTTTAATCTGTATGCTTAGACTTCTCTCCCAGAAACTAGGAATAATCTGACCTTTGAACTGCTTGACTATTTTTGTATCAGTTGCCCCTATATGTAATGACTGTAAAGATGTGACGTCAGCCCCACTGACAAACATTGAAAATGCTCATTTTGTATAATCATTCTGAAAGTGTAACTTCTGCCCTGTTGAGAAATATCGTCAGTGTCCAGTCCTCGATTATCTGTCCAGAGCACTACATTTTTAAATCATTGTTCCCATACATATGCCCTCCCTATCTGCACATAAACGTAGTATAAAAGTACTCTCTTGCTTTGTGGCAAGAGTGCCATGCTGTCCAACCCCCACCACAAAAGATTTAGGCCACGACCATATATTATGCTAGAAGATACATCTAGGACCATTGAGGGTGAGGCCCCTTGTAACCCCCTTATTTACTGCCCTTCGCTAGCTAGGTTGGACTTCTCCAAGTCTTTCCTTTCTCTGATGTATCCTCAGGGGAAGCTGTCATTTTACATGGCTCCCTACTATACTTAGAAAATGGCAGACGCAAAAGTGTCACAAAATGAGCAACACATCAGCTCTATCAAGGATGAAGATTGGATAGTGTTCAGGAATCCTCCCCCCTTCTTTCCAATACGCATTAGCCATCACTTCATTTGTGGATTTGAAACTCTATGGCAGTTTTTCTCCTTCATGAGGAAAGGCAGCTAAGGCTTTAGAGATGAAGTTTTGTCCTGGTCTGACTGCTGATGACACAATCACCCCATAACTGGATTGAAGCAGACCTTCCCACCTCCACGAGTGAAACTTGAAGGGAATCCTTGCAGCTCCTGCATGCCAGTTCCTAGGACTTCTGGGCATTGGCAAAGGAAACTAGATCCCAGTAATCCTTCAGCTGGGTATAAAGCTTCTTTTGGTCTGGCCAAGGATTTAAGAAAAGGAGAGGTTGGGCCTGGATCCTCTGACTGCTTAACATCAAATAGCCAGCTATTTGATGCATGGCTTGATCTGCCCTGGTGGTAAGTGAGGGAAATACTGCCTGGATCCAGGTAGTGAATCTCTCCAGTTCGGATTGTTTCCTTGAGGGCTGCTGGCTGTTGAGAGCTTATTGATTCCTTCCTGGATCACAAAACTTAGACCTGGGTGGAATTCAGCTTCCTATGCAGCACCTTCTCATTAGCCCCAAATTTTCTATCTTTGTCAAAGGAAGTACCCACGTATACTTTTTGTAAAATCTGAGCCCCATGGTCCTCTAAAATCACAGGTCACTGTTCTGTTTTGAGTGTTAGGTCTAAATCTCTCTGAATCCCCCCCCCCCCCCCCCAATAACAGGATATTTTGTTATTCTCATTTTAAAGTCCCTGTGATCAGTTTTACTTGTATTTCTCTCTTTACAAGTGTGAGTTTTTAATCTCCTTCCCTGATACCTTGCATAGCTTTATCTCTGATGTCTTTCATTGTTGCCTGTCTAGATTTGTACACCATTATTTCCATAACTGTCTCTGTCTACACCATTAAGGTCAAGCTATGGCTGTCTGTCCATTACTGTTTTGTGACAGTTTCTGTGTCTTCAGTGGACCATTTTTGCTTTTTTTTTTTTCCTGGAACTATTTCTTTTCTCTCCTTTAACCAATATCTTTTCATGGGATTTTTTTATTCAACACTCTTTATTTTGAGCATGGCTAATAAAGACAGAATTTCAAACTAATAGCAGAGTACTTCCTGGAAATCATTGAGATAACTGATTTCTCCCCTGCTCTCTTAGGATGTGAAAAAAGAGAGTGGCTTACAGAGGAATGAATAATTGCTTTTGTTGTTATTCAGAGAAAGAATGTGAAGGCTGTATCTAATAGCAAGATTCCCCTGAGGGGACACTCTTATAGTGGACCATAAGTAGGTTTTTTTTTTCTCTCTCTCCACTTATTTTATTTTAATTATTACATTCAAAAAATATAGTAGGTCCCCACACCCCACAACCTCTTACATCATCGTGGCACATTCATTGCATTTGGTGAATACATTTTGGAGCACTGCTGCACCACATGGATAATGGTTTACATTGTAGGTTCTTAAGTGTTTTGTAATACCCAAAGCAGAAATAAAGGCAATTCATTGGACTTGTTCCCTGAAGTTTATTTGACTTATTCCTTTAATAAATGACTATCTTCAATTTCTTCATGATCTTTTAGCAAAAATTTGTGATGGCAGTTTATATTTGGCTCTGTCAGAATGTGAGAAGATAGGTATTTAGATAACCCTTATCCTCTGCAACATCCTGTGCAAATAAAAGAGGAAAGAGAAAGTCAATAAGAGTATACAGAGAAAGGGCAAAGAAAGAGAGCATAGGGCCTTACCTAAAGCATCAGGTAGCATCAAATCTTTTTTATGAAGAGTAATATTATTAAGGAACTTCTTGACCAAAGAACACTTAATATTACAGTTTAAACATACTGCAGTGGAACACTCTAGAAGGAAAGAAATGAAAGAAAAGTGTTTAATTTACAATGCTAAATTAAATTGTCAAAGGTAAAAGGAGAAAGGAGTGAAGAGGCATGAAAAACTTTGTCTCAGACTGTTATTAGTTTTAATGCCCATTCTTTAAAAAAATATTGCAGGAACATACTTATCTGTTTTGAATACCACATATAGTAGAATCAGTTACATTTATAATGTGCTAAATCACCACCATTCAGTGTAAAAGTTTTTCATAAGCCTTAACAGAAACGCTGTCTTTATTTAACATAACTCTCCATTCTTTCTTTTCCCAGCCCATATTACCTTCTAATCTACTTTCCGTCTCCAAGAATTTATTTATTTGTTTCTTCATAGAGGGTAATCAAACAGTACTCATCTTTTTGTGTTTGTGTTCCATTAATCAGGATTTCATTCCTTCTTACATATGAATAATAGTCCATCATATGTATGTACCATGTTTTGCTTATCCATTCACCTGTCAATGGACATCTGCATTGTTTCCAACTTTTACAATGGTTAATAATGCCAATATCTTCCTGCGATATTTTACAAAATTGTACACACATTCATATGCCTAAGAGGCATGCCTCGGGTGTACCCCTCCGCACTTCCCCCATTAGTGACACTGTGCACCAGAAATCCCCTCTTCCAGAGTTGTGACCTATGATCCAAAACCTCACCAAAAACAAAGCCAAGAAAATTAAAATATGAAAATAAAATAAGAAATATAAAAATAAAATATTTTTTCATTGTCTTTTATCATAATAAGATTAAATTACATCTTTATATTTTGTGTGTACAATAATACATATTTATATGTGATTATTTTTACGCATTTATGTAAGAAATATGAAGTAGATTTATATAAGACTCCATCAATATAGAGCATGAACTGATTCTTGATCCCTTTCATTCTTTCTTCGGTTTTTATGAATTCATAATTTATTTTGGAGACTGTTTAATATATTTGATTTCTTGTTCCAATGTTGTACTTTCCCTGTTGTTTCATTTTATTCCTTTGAATGAGCCATTTTCCTAATAATTTATGTGCCTTCTGGTATTTTGTTGAAGTCAGGGAATTTGAATATTGTGATGTGCTCACCTGAAAGTCAGATCCTCCATTTTTTCCATGTTTTTACTGTATATTGCCTATGTTGAGATTCCTCTTTTCAGCATCTTTTCAACAGTTAGTGTCTACAGAGCTCTTTCTTTTTCTTTTTTTAAGATTTATTTATTTATTTATTTCTATCTCCCCCCCGGTTCTGTTCTCTGTGTCTATTTGCTGCATCTTCTTTGTCCACTTCTGTTGTCAGCGGTACAGGAATCTGTGTTTCTTTTTGCTGCATCATCTTTTGTCATTTCTCTGTGTGGGTGGCGCCATTCTTTGGCAGGCTGCACTTTCTTTGGCTCTGGGTGGCTGTCCTTGTGGGAGGCACTCCTTGTGCTTGGGGCTCCCCTAGGCGGGGACACGTCTGCGGGGCGTGGCTTCCTTGAGGGCATCAGCACTGCACATGGATCAAGGAGGCCCAGGGTTTGAACCGCAGACCTCCCATGTGGTAGACGGATGCCCTATTCACTGGACCAAGTCCGCCGCCTACAGAGCTTCTGACCCTGTGTGTTCCACATTTCAAGAATTCAATGTGCACCACATTTCAAGAATTGCCAAGCATATTATCTGTTTCCCCTCTGGAAAAGGAGTTTCTCTCTGCTTTGTCTCAACCATAGTTTTTCTCCCCAGACTGCTTCAGTCTGTTTGGCTTCTGTCCATTGCTCTGTGCCACCTTTCCACACTCCTTTCCTGCCCTAGGCAAATTCTAGATAGGTGACTGAAATGTGTACACGGAGTCAAAATCCAATCAACAGACTGGGACTGACACCAGATATACAAAGACATAAATTTATTAGCTATAGCACTGTTGTGGAAGCAGAGAGATTCAATAATTGTGTATGGAAGTCCAGGATGCATTAATAGTTTTGAGAAAGACACATTTTTATTAATGACTGGTTGACTCAGGAACTCTTGTTGAAAACCTCCAAGCCCCAAGTAAGATTTTTGGGTTCTTTCCATACAGAGGAAGAGCCAAATGGTGCTTTGTTTGAATGCGCCATGAGTTTGATTTAACACATATTTCCCAGGTAGGCTTGAATTAACATATTTAGTGTGTATCCTCCCTGAATAGTCAAAGTCTATAGAGCATATATTGTTTAATTGGCTTTCCAGGACTGGAGTGGTTGGCCTGGTTACGAAAGGTGGGGCTGCAGTTTATATTGTCTGATTCCCACAGCCCAGGTTATACATGAAGAGATGCACAACCCCCACCCTTAGCCCATATCAGCACCAGGAAATTGCACTTGAGCATGTGAGCCACCAAGCATTTGCCACACATATGCTGCACTGAGCCCATGAAGAATCAGGGACCAGGAAAAGGAAATGCTTCCAACAGCTTTTTTTAGAAATTTTAGGCTTTCTTTGTTCAGCATTTTCTGTGCTGTTGTCTATCCACATTCATTTCCAGAGTCTTGGAAAAGTTTCTTCTGATATATTGTAACTTTCTCTTTTTCTAATCAGGGCCACTCACTTAGGGATATCTTCCTCCAACCTTCTGCTGTATGGTGTTCTTGTTTGACTTCCTTTTAAGATTTCTATCTCTTTATTGCATTATTTCTTTTTTTCATTTACTCTTTTCCTTTAGTTCTTTGTCAAAGCTTGCCTTCAGGTCATTGAGCATATTTGTGAGAGTTGACTTAACATATTTAATTAGTCATTGCAATGTCTGGGCTTCTTAAATGCAGCTTTTGGTCACTTGATTTTTTTCATTGTTTGGGGCATTCTTATTTACTTGAATTTCTTGTGATTTAATGTTTAAATATGATTTTTCAATATAATGCATTAAACTGGAAGTCTGGTTCTCCGCTTTCCATGGCTTCCCTTTTTGTTTATTTCAAAGACTGTGGTGGTTTATTTCTTTAGCCATTTTCCACAATACTTTGCAAACATAGTATTCTTCGTCCTGTATCACTGCTGAAAACTGTTGTTTTTACTTGATTTCATGTTGCTGATGACAGAGATTTCCTGAAATCCAGGAGTTTGAAAAAAAAAAAACAGCTCTCCCATTCTTTGCAAATTGGCTCTGTGCTGAAGTCTTCTTCAGCATTTAATTAGACTTGTACAGACTCTAGAAATCAGCCTAGAGTGAAAATTTAGGTCTCCATAAGTCTTTCCTGAAGATAGATTTTACCTCAGGTAGGACATCATTTCTAACCATCCCCCTATACATGGTACTTCATAATATCCGAACTTCTGAAGGACATTTCACTGCTTTTCCTCCCAAGACATAGGTGCTCTTTTGTGTGTCTCAATCACAAAATTATAACTAAAGCCTCTGATTATTCCTTTACAGCATTTTCAAAGAAATGCCTGCTGGCAGTTCCTCAGGAAGCTAAGTATAGAATTGCCATATGATATACCAATCCCATTATTCACTATATATCCAGAAGAACTGAAAGCAAGGACATAAATTCAGATATATGCACACTGATGTTCATAGTGGCATTATTCACAGTTGTTAAAAGAGGGAAACAACCCAAGGGTTCATCAGCAGATGACTGGATAATCAAATTATGGTATAAACATATGAGGGAATGTTATTCAGCTCTAAGAGTGAATGAAGTCCTGATGCATTCAAAATCAGGGATGAAACTTGAGAATACAACTATAGACCAAGGTAGACTTATTCAAGTAAAGAAAGAACTTGTAACATTGACATAAACACAATTGTCACCCAAGATTGTGAGGGGAGGAAGAGGGAAGAACTGGAATAACATGAGGCATTTGGGACATTGGAATCGTCCCCCATGATATTGCAATGACTGATACAAGCCATTATACATTTTGTCATAACCTATGAAATTGTGCAGTGGAAAATGTAAACTATATGTCAACTATAGTCCACAGTTAGTAGTGCTTCAATATGTATTCATCAATTGTAACCAGTGTACCATACTAATGAAACATGTTGTTATTGGGGGAAAGTGTGGGAGGGGCAGGGGATAGAGTATACGGGAATCCCCTATACTTTTTGTGTAAACTTCATGTAATCTAAAACTTCTTTAAAAATAATTTAAAAAATATTTTTTAAAAAATTCAGAGCAGGGACTCCAAAGAGTAATTTGTGATGGGAAGCAGATTTGGCTCAACTGACAGAGCATTCACCTACCACATGGGAGACCCAGGGTTCAAACCCAGGGCCTCCTGACCCATGTGATGGGCTGGCCCACATGCAGTGCTGATGCACACGAGGAGTGCCATGCCATGCAGGGGTGTCCCCTGCGGAGTAAAGCCCCACACACAATGAGTGTACCCCCACAAGGAGAGATGCCCTGTGCAAAAAGCAAAGCCTGCCCAGGAATGATGCCATGTTCACGGCCAGTGACACAGCAAGATGACGCAACATAAAGAGACACAGATTCCCAGTGATGCTGAAAAGAATGCAAGTGGACACAGAAGAACACACAGCAAATGGATACAGAAAGCAGACAATGGGGTGAGGTGAGGGAAGGGGAGATAGATAAATACAAGCTTAAAAAACAATAATTTGTAACAAGAACAAGAGAAGAGGGATTAGGGTATAAAAGCAGATTATGTATATGGTATCAACTCAAACTAGAAGTTTATAGTTTTTTAGGATCTCATAATTTTATTGTGACATTCATGAATTGGGCAGCACCTCATTCAGAATGTAGAAGGGAGATCTACCAAAGTTGTGGAAAGGGGAAACTCAAATAGGATGGGAAAGGAAAGGTCAATATTATTGGTTGACATGAAGTTTTCATTTTACATGGGGGTGTCTTACAAATGGGAGCAGATATACATTGATTAGGGGTGTCTTACAAATGGGAGCAGATATACATTGATTAGCAGATATACATTGATTAGACTAATTTTGGTCTCTACTGGACCAAAATTAATTTGCTCACCAGATTTTGCTTATTAGCAATCCAATAGTGTGTATTCATTTTCACTGAAAATCCCTTTAGACCAGTTGTCTTCTGGAAAATCTTCGCCCTGAAAGATGTCTTCTTCCAGGATGGGCCAAAGCAAGTGGGCATTTTATCTTTATTTTTGAAAATTTTAACTTTATTTTTAAAAAAGTTTTAGATGACGGAATAGTTACATCACAAATACAGGGATTCTAATTAGTCCGTGTCTTGTTTGTGCGCTATTCAAAACTGCCACAAGGGGGAAGCAACCCAAGTGTCCGTCAGCTAATGAATGGATAAACCAAATTTGGTATATACATGCAATGGAATACTAAGAAATTAAATTGGGATACATAAGCTAACATGGATGAATCTTGAAGATATTATGCTAAGTGAAATAAGCCAGATTCAAAAGGACAAATATCTCATGGCCCCACTAATGTGAACTATACATGAAAAATAAAAGCATGAATGTGGTACATTTGTTACTAATGATGAATAATCTATCGTTCACATTATGGACTATAGTTTACATTATGGTCTACACTTTGCACTATAGAATTTTATTTTATAGGTTTTGACAAAATGTGTAATGAACCATATCTATCATTACAAAATCATGCAGAACAATTCTAATGCCCTAAAAATGCACTATGTTCCACCTATTCTTGGACTTCCCTCTCCCCTCAGAACCTCTGAGAACCACTATTTTACTTAATGTTGTCCCGCATTTTGATCATCTTTCCCCACGATTGGCATTGTCTACTTGACTAAAACACTGTAGTCACTCCCGTTGATTTCTGTACTTGTCAGGCATTTGAGTATGGTCAATCAGTCATTTTTCCCCCACTTCTTCTTTGCCTTTTTTATGAGTGTTTCCTGTTGTGATTGCAGTGAGATTAATTGGCTGGTTGTTTAATTACAGTAAAGACCCTTGGAATGGATTTACATATTAAGTTGTGTGGATTATGGGTAAGGCTCTTTTTCTGAGTCAGTCTATCTTTTAATTTTCTGTTTAGTCTCAGTTCACTAGAGAGACTCACAGTTCTATCACATTTTCCTTTTGGCTTGTTACATTGAATAGAATCATGAATCAAAATTTGTATAAGATATAAAAATAATCATAATTGAACGCATACATCTAAAACATACTGGCTTTATACAACTAAAACATACTGGCTTTTCTCACATTTCATTAAACCATGAACCTAGGTGATTAAATGGGTCTGATCATTGAAATATTTGAACCTGGCTGATAGGATGATATACCTTAACTTGGCCCATTAATTAATTAATTAATTAATTAATATTCTTGTTACTTCTTATGGTAAGAAATATTAATATAATGCAACATTGCTCATGGGCAACAGTTTAGGTAGAGACTACTTTACAAGAAGACTGATGCTCAGCTATCAGCTTAACCTGAAAGGCTTAAAGAAAAGTGAAGGTGGAAGTAATGGACCACGTGCTCTGCACCCCTGGCACGCGGGCCGCGGGGTGGGGACTGGGAGGAGTGGTGTGGAGCATGGAAAGCTCCACTTTCCCGCCAGGTCGGCCAGGTTGGCGTCACCAAACCCTGCGCATGCGCCCAGGACGTCTCCAACGCCACAGGCTGCCGGGGCCCACCCGCGTATCTAGGGGGCGCTGCTGTACCCGCGGGCGTGGCCTGGGGAGAGCGTGTGCGGGTCCTTCCCTGCACCGGCCCCGGCCACCACAGGGCGAGTGAAGCGGGTCCCGGCGAAGGCCTGGCTCCCCGGGCACGCTCAGAACACCTCGTTGGCTTGGCAAGCGGCCCTCTGGTAGGAACAGTCCCCACAGAGCTGCAGGGCAGGGGCGGAGGCACAGGCCCCAGCTGGAGGGAGGGAGAGGGGAGAGGCGCCCTGCGAGGAGGCCGCGGTGCTCTGGGTGGAGGAGCTGCGGGGAAATGGAGATGCTGGAGTGGAGAGCGGAGCTGGACATCTGGAGATGGGGGGACGTGGTGCTGTAGAATGTAGTGGCGGTAGTGGAGGGAGTGGCCTAAGAGCAGGTGCAAGAGCAGGAGCGAGAGGCGGAGCAGAAAAGCCTGGAGGAAGGGCAGGAGGAGTGCGGGCGGGCCCAGCCAGGGTGCGATGCCGCGGAGGCCAGGACATCCCTGCAGGCGCTGGAGGTCCTGCAGTTAGAGCTGAGCAGCCTGCAAGCCCGAGCCAACCGGGCCCTGTGCCTGCTGAAGCGCAAGCTGAAGCGGAGGCTTAAGCCGCACCTGCAGCGCAGAAGCAGCATCATCGAGGGTATTCCTGGCTTCTGGGTCAAAACCGTATCCTTGTGCAACTGCGTTTAGCTAAAGTCCAAGCGCAGGCAAAGCTCCTTTCTGGTGGTAGAAAGCGGTTTCTTAAGTGCAGGGAGGGAATTTGACTGAAGACACACAAGGCGGTGATAATGTACCAAATCCTGTTTTGAGTGGTGATTATGTGGGTTTGTACAGTTGCTGAAACTTAACATATTAAGGGCTGTACATTTTATTATATATTGTTTATGTTTTAATGCAAAAAGTTCAGAAAAGCCCTCCCCAACAAAACAAAACAAAACAAAACCAAAAAAACGTACCCTTACTGCAGTTCCAAGGGGAATGGCCGCGGGCGAGGGTCGTGGGAGGAAGTCATAGCTAGGGAAGGAGGCAGTCCTAGTTGTGAGAGGGAGTGATGCAGGAGGAAAGAGGTCCTGTTGAGGAAAAGGGATGGGTGCAACCACACACAGAGGTCTTGGGTTAATATTGATTCTATTGGTAGTTTTGTCATCCTTCATACTGCTTACTTAGGTGGATACATTCAGCACATGAAGTCCTATGTACACTTTTGCACCCTCACCGGGAACTCAGAGACTGCCTTTCGTGCATAATTAGTAGCATACAGACCCCCACACACATTTGTAAGGTAGAGCTCAGGATCTCAGGAAACAGATTTTCCAAGTGTAAGAGCAGATAGCTATCTGGGAACAGAAAGCCAAGGAAACAGTAGACGAAAGGTAGTCTATGATGAAGGATCTTGATTGAAGGAGACCATCCAGCAATGCCAAGAAATCTGGGAGGTGCACTACCCACTTCTCATTGTTCTGTAGATGTACACTGCTTGCATCTATCCCTTCCATTCCTAGCATGTTAAGGCTTCTTGACCCAGTGCAGATTTTGAACCACCATCAAATGTCAGCCATCATCACTGACCAAGATGTGGACATGCTCAGCTACATCATCAATTTGGAGATAAGTCTGGGAGCATCAGCCCTCTCGGATGAGCTAGCTCTTGAGGGCAAGTAGTACTGATTCAGAACCAAATCAGGAAAAGGCTTGTTCCATAGAGAGGGGTCACCTTTCTCTACCTTTCCCTGTCAGGTGGAAGACTTCAGCTATCCCAGGAAGAGCTGCAAGATCACATTTTCCTTTCGGAGCAACCCCTACTTTGAAAATGAAGCAATCATTAAGATTTACGACATTACCATCACTGGTAAGAGGTGAGTTTCTGGATGGGACAGGCACGGAGGTGTTCAGGATCTTTTCCCACATCTTCCTCTTCTTCCAGGATACTGGGAATTTTACTCCACTCCAGGCCAATGGTTCCACACTTTTGAACACCAGGCCTACAACCGCAGCCACCATAGCACCAACTTTAAGCTTTTTAACTTGTTCTCTGACCACAACTTTGCAGAATCTAATAGGATTGCTGAGGTGAGGCCATCATGGGGAGCATAAGAAATGGCCTTGGAGGGCCTCCCAGCTACTTGGGTAGTGGGAATAGGGTCCATACCCTGGTTCCACCATGCTCTTTCCACTACCAGATCATCTGTGAGGATCTCTGGCTGAATCCCCTGCAATACTACCCAAGGATGGAAGAGGCAAGAAGAGGGAACAGAGAGGCAGACAGGTGAGAATGGGATGCAGTGGGGGTTAAATCTGTGTGCCAGCTGCCTGGAACCCTCGGTTCTCTAGTGAAGGAATTAAGGGTAAGAGAGAAACGGTGAGTAACCCCAGGTCTTCAGGGAGGTATTCCAAGATAGGAACAGTGGAGTAGTGTAATCCAAACAAAGTTGTCACTGGAGAAGCTTAATCCAGCTAGAGAGCATGTCCAGCCAAATACACTTAGATGCAGAGATAATCTTCTCCACTCCTAAGCGTAGTAACATGGGCATCAGCCCCAGCCCCAGCTCCAACATTTTGGTTTTGCTCACCCTAAGATTCTTCAGTAGCCTTCCCTTAAAAGTGTATAAATCCTTAGGGAAGTACTCCCTCCAGTGTCCCATCAGGTATGTTTTTTAATCTTCAGAGTATTCCTGATTTTCATATCCATTTCTTTGTTGTGAACAGCCATACAAATACAGGTCGTATCACATGGACAGTGAGGGCCATTTTGAACTTAAGAGTTAGAATTTAAAGACATCACAAGTAGTAAATGGAATAGGCATTGCGTGATCTAGAGAGTTAAGACCCGCTCTTAAACATCATTTAATAAATTCCATTTTTTATATTTCTTCGTCTGTGTGTGTGCATGTGTGCGTTTTCCAGGGAACTCTGTCCTCTTGACCTGTAGACAATCGAGCAGCAAACTTAACACAAATAGGACAAGACCACTTCAGCTATAGGAGATGAATTGACAACTTCGTTCTTTTGCAAACCTGAGACAGGAAGGAAGGAATAAATGGTGAAAAAACAAAGAATGAGTTTGGATAAAATTGGAATGACACTAGTAAAAGAGAAATAAACACTGCCAAGTGTGTCACTCTGCATGTGTGTTTGTATGCTAGGTGAGAAGTGCCCTCAATGACAGCACAGCTCGTCAGTTTAGGCCAGGGGTTCTTAATGAGGGGTTCTTAATCAGAGCATCCATGAGCTTGAACTTATCTTTATTTTCTCTGACCTGTACCTGAAATTCAGCATTTCCTTCACTTTTGAATATATGCAGTAGATTACAGTAGTGTTCATCTCATGTCACATGACAGGTGTTTCATAAGTTGAAAAATCACTAATAATTGTGCTTACTTTGAAATTACCATAGTTGTTAGACATGACACTTGTTGAGTGTCTTAAAACTCTCTGATGCTACATTTTGAGGAGGCGTCCATGATTTTCACCTGACTGGCCAAGGGGTCCATGGAACACAAAAAGTAAAGAATTCCGTTTTAGTCTTTTTTAAATTGCTGCATAAAAATAGCTTATCTGTGGAAAGCAGAGTCTCTAATGTTGGAGTGACGGGGTATAGCAGCCATGGAATTATAATTTGGGGCATAGTGGTTCCTACCATTTCATGGATTAGGAATGATGAGAGAAGAGAGAGGCCAATTAATTTTGGGTTATCATTTTTACAAGGGGAAGAGCAGACAAAAGCTATAGTGAACAAGCGGCTCACAGGTTGTTAAAACCTTTATGTGCTTAATTGTTGATGTTTCACCTAATATTCTTTCATCTTGAATATTCTTATGAAAATGAACAAAATACAAGATGGAGGAAATCTTAAAACTTCACTTCTAAACAAAATGTTTTCCAAATCTATTAATAACATAGTTCTAAATAGGGCAAATTGTCAAGATCAGTGTTCCTGAACAATAGTTTGGGCAATGCAATGTATTTAAAGATTACCGAGTCAGTCTCTGAAATTTGGATTAATGTGAACACAGGTAGATTTTGTTAATTAGTTATTTCTGAAATATTGTTGCATAACAAACAACTTCAAGAATGTCAGCAGCTTACAACAAAAATACGTTACGTGCTAATGATGCATTTTTATTTATGTGGCTGCATCAATAGGTGATAATAGGTGCATCAATAGTGTGTCAGCATGTATGTGTTAAGTATAGCAAGTTCATTCTCAAAACTGAGTCTGATCTCAAATACCTGGATAAAATGCATACTGCTGAGTGCCACCTGCAGAGATACTGACTCAGTTCAGCTGGCGTGAGGCCCAGCACTTTATTGTTATAATGAGGTGAGTATAATGCAGGTGATTTATGCAGAGCAGACTTTTAGAAACAATGGGATAATTGCTGGAATATGCTCTGGGGCCAGGCTACTGGTGTTTCAGTTCTAGGCTTAGGCAAGTAAACTTGCCTCTCTCTTTATTTTTTTTAATGTTACATTCAAAAAGTGTAAGAGGTCCCCAAAATTCCCGCAACCCCCTCACGCCACTCCTCCCACATCAACAACCTCTTTCATCACCATGGGACAGTCACTGCATTTGGTGAATACATTTTGGAGCACTGCTGCACCACATGGATAATGGTTTACATTATAGTTTACACTCTCCCCCAGTCCACCCAGTGGGCCATGGCAGAACATATAATGTCCAGCATCTGTCCCTGCAGTACCACCCAGGACAACTCCAAGTCCTGATATATCATATATCTTCTTCCCTCTCCCTACCCTCATATATCTTTTTCCCTCTCCCTACCCTCAGCAGCTACCATGGCCCCTCTCTCCACATTAATGCCACAATTTCTTCCTTTACTAATCTCAATATTTCCATAGTAGAATATCAGTAAGTCCACTCTAATCCACACTCTGTTCCTCCATCCTGTGGATCCTGGGATGGTTATATCCACGCCACCTCTGTATCAAGATGAGGGTTAGATTCCACATGGATGCAGACTTGCAACTCCTACACTCTGGATTATTGGACTAAACTTGCCTCTCTTAAACTGAGTCCTCTCATCTCTGAAAAATGAACCATAATAATACCTGCCTTGTGAGGTGGCTGTGAGGATTAAATGAGTTCATGCATTTAAAATGTGTCTACAATGTAAACTTTAATCCGTGCATAGTGGCAATGCTCCAAAGCATGTTCATCAATTGCAATGAATGTACCACACTAATGAAGGACATTGTTTATGTGGGAAAACGTGGCAGGTGTGGGGAGTGGGTCATATGCCAATCCCCTATTTCTTATGTACCATTTATGTGACCTAAGTATCTTTTAAAAAAAAGCAGTTGTAATATGATGGCCTTTTCAGGACATTGGAATTGTCCTTAATGATGTTGTAGTGACAGATACAGGCCATTTTGCCATAACTTATAAAAATGTGTGGCAGAGATTTTAAACTATGATGTAAACTATAAACCACACTTAATAGTGTCCTCCAGTATGTGTTCATCAATTGTAAGAAAAGTACCACGCGAATGAAGGATGTTGTTAATGTGGGAAAGTGTGGGAGGGGTAGCGACTGGGAAATATGGGAATTGTCTGCATTCATTCATTTATGTAACATATATGTAATCTAAGTATCTTTTAAAAGGTATGTCTCAAAAAATGCAGGAAATGTAGATTCCTGAGAGGAGGTGGTAAAGGTGCCATTGATCTTGGTAACTAATGGAAAGGGGATCTATAGGAAAGAAAGAGATTGGCTCATAATTGCCTGGGCTCAGCTGAATTCCTTGTTTTACTCAGGCCTCTCCATTGGGGATAGAAGGTGGAATGGCAAGTATGCAGATGCAAGGTTGTCCCCAGGGTATTCCTAGTGATGACACCAGGTATTTTACCTCTGTTAATAGCTCTCTTGTCTACAGGCAGGCTTAAGTGTTGTGCCAAGCCCAGCAGTAGGTGGTTCATAGGAAAATGTGGGGTCTCTATGCCCTCTGTGAATACACTTCTTGGCCATGAAACCCTCTATTAGAAGTCTCCTACTTATTGTACGGTGCACCACACAGTTGCTATCACAACCAGTGCTTGTGCATCTGGTGGTCCTGTCCTTTCCTATGTCGTCATTTAATAATGCATTAAATTCAAAGAATGGGACGGTCTCCTGCAGAAAGACCCACACCTGGGAAAACTCCCTCAGCAAGGGCAGACACTTCAGCTCTTCCTCCCTGAGAGTGTAATATCCTCCCAGAAGCAACTCTAGTCCATGGGAACAACAAAGGGGAGACCCTGCCCATAACTGTAAATGGATATTCATTGTTTCACCCAGGAACTCCTCCCCATGATCAGGTAAGAGTCCACATGAGCATCTCTGTCATCGCCATAACTATATTGACATTGCTGGCTCTATATCGACTCTGTCCCCCCTGCTAATTTTATGGCAGACTTAATGTTGTGTATCACAGCAGCACTGTCAAGGCACAGGATTTGATATCAGAATTCATGGATCTTCCCTGCCCCTCAAGCATTAGATATCACCTCCTCTATGGATTTGACATTCTAGAAGATGCCGTGGCCCCCTTTTTAAGGGGGGAAGCTTAAACTCTAGAAAAGAAGCCTAGATCAGCTTTGGCTGCTGTTCCTATCACTCACCCCACAGATGGGACTGACAGAGGCCTTTCCAGTTCCAGAACTTTAGATTTCAAGGGGCCCTTACAGTTCTTATCATGCTACTGATATGGGCTATGTGTGGGGGCTGTGTGTTTCTTCATGAATATCTGGGCTGTTTGTGTAAACTTGCTAAAACTTAAAATTCCAGCAGAAGCCATGTGTGCATGCAAAGAATAAGAACTGCAGCCCCGCCTGTGGCCAATGGTTCTGGTGCTGTACAAAGGACAAAGAGACTAGAGTTCATATGCTTGGTATCTGCCCATCCATTTCCATTATTACAAAAAAGAAAAAGAAAAAAAAATGAAAAGAAATAAAAAGAAAGACCAAAACACCCATGACTTATACTGCCAAGAAATTCCAATTCACATCCCTTGAAGCATAGAGGGGGTTGAGGGATTATTCAAGCAGAACCCACTTGTCTGTTCAGGGACAAGAAGTCTGGGGTTTATACAGGCAACGAGTGCACATCCTAGATAGGGAAGGATGCCTGGAAAAGGATATGAGCTAAACAGGGTCCATATAACCGGAAAGTTGTGGCCATATACATGCAGAAGGATTCCAGCGTTTTTATACTTGGAAAGCCCACGTAGATCTATACTTTAGGGAAAAAGAAAAGGATCACTCACACATGTCAAATATGCAGCTTCTCTAAAAACAGTCTTCTGTTAAATATGTTAATATGCAAACATCATACAACCCAGCAATTGCAGCCTGGAGCTTACGCTGGAGATGTGAAAACCTGTGTTTCCATCAATCTGCACAGGCATACCATAGCAACTTCTTCTTTAAAAGCCAAACACTGGAAAGAACTCCAAGATTCTTGAATGGTGACTGTTTAAAAGTGCCACGGCACCTAATGTCATGGAAGAGTAATCAGCAAGGAAAGGGATTAACATATTGACCCCTTAGTCCCACAGCCGGCAACCTCACTTTGGAAATTCAGTTAAGCAGGTGAGCAGAGCTTAAAGTGGCCATTTGTGCTGCGTCTCCAGGGGCTGAGGATGACTCTGCATAGAACAGTGCCAAGGGACCAGATGAAATGCCCCATGTTACAGATGATGCGTGACTCCATGTTTATTAAATCCTGTGTCGGGCAAAATTATGGAATTTAGATGTTTTCATGTCCCACTGTTAAGGGTAGGACGGGAAGCAGGTGATACGGCTCTTTGCTGCGGTATGTGCCACGTACCACAGCACTACTGTAACCTACTAATAGTAGGCGAATCTGTGTGTGGGTGTGTAAGGAGGATGGGGCAGGAATTCCCGGAATTTCCAGTGGAAATTTTCTGAAAACGTTTCTAAAAACAGCTTTTATGTCTAAGTCGGGGGTGGGGGTGGGGGGGGCTTGAGGTGGTGAAAATGTCCTGTGGTTGTGGTATGGTGCTAGAGTTTTTCTTTTAACCAGATATTACCTGTGGGAGACAGTAACGGGTCCAACGGCTTTGGATTCGCTCACTGGCGCACGTGAATCCACAAGGAGGTGACCATAGAGTTAATTAAACGAAAACAATACATCTGAACTGCTGGCGTTCGCTGAGGCTGCAGTGTACTTCCCATCGCTGCTTGGAAATCCTGGCAGCAGACGGGAACCCAGTCAGCGTTCCCCTTAACAAAGACAGTCCTCCCTCAAGCTCCAGGACAGCAACTCGTGGCTCTGCAGGAGAACCAGGCAACAAGAGAGCAATTCCCCAGAAGAGGAGGCAAGCGCTCCAGGAGCAGCCTGCAACAAGGAAGGCACTGAGACCTAGGAGTGGGCCTCGCCCTTCCCGCGCCGTCTAACCTCGCCCTTACTTCCTGGCCTCAGCGGTCAGACCTCCTACTGCGAGGCAGGCTGGGCGCAAGGCCATCCGCCCTCAGCCTCCGTGGCCTCCCTACGAGCCTGCGACGTCCCGCAGCTGCTGTATAACAAGTTTGGGGTGTAACGGGCGACTTGGTCCAGAGTCAGTGTACAAGCACCCGGTAACGGTGCTCCTGCTGCAGGACTGCCTGCTCTCTCAGGCAGCTGGAGGCCAACGGCGAGCGGAGCTTTGAGCCGGACAGGCGGCTGGAAGGCTGCAGGCGGGGCCGCTTGCACCACGGGACCCACTACCGCGAGGTCCGCTAGGTCCGCTCTGGCCGCCACCGGGTACGCTTCTTCTTCCTCACCGCGTGTGCGCCCGGTGCGCGGAGAGCGTCCTGGACCACCTGCGACGGGGCGAGCACGCCCCCGACGTGGCCGTCATGAGCGCCTGCCTCTGGGACCTGTCCAGGTACGGCCGGGGGTCCTGGCGGAGCTACAGGGAGACCCTGCGGAGGGTGTTGGGTGGTCTGAGCCGCGTGCTGCCCGCGCCCTGCCTGCTGGTGTGGACACCGCCGAGCCGCTGGCTCAGACTTGTCCGCGGGCTTTCTGCCGCGGGAGCGCTAGCCCGGGGCCGCCCGCCTGCGTCGTGGGAAGGCGTTGTGGAGGCCAACTTCTCCAGCGCCCTTGAGGCCCGCAGACGGGATTCGAAGTGCTGACTTCCGCTTCCACTTCCCGCAGACCGCGCAGCACCGGCAGCAAGCCGGCGTGCGCTGGGACCAGCGAGCTCACGCCATCTCTCTCAGCTGCTGCTGGGCACCTGGCTGACGCCTGGGGCGTGGACCTCCCGTGCCGCGCGCGTGCGGGCAGGTGGATCCTGGACGGCGCGGCGAGGGGCCGTCGAGAAGGCGCAGCCGGCAGGGAGCCCCTAGACAGCCGACATGGACGCAGTGAACGCGCTGCACCTCCCTTGCCGTCCAATCCCAGGTCTCTGGGCTCCCTGCGGCGCCCGGGCCGCCCAGGCCCCAGGCTAGACCAGGAACCCTCCACCCAGGCAAGGCACCTCTCTAACCTCCCACCTAATCCGCAGGGTCGGCCTGCATCTGGGGTCCTCATCACGCCGCACAGATGAAGCACGCGAATCCAGCTGCATGGCTGGAAGACACACCCCAGCAGGCCAGGTTCCCACAACTTCTGGTCCTCATAGCGACCGCCGAGTTCACAGGGGATCCCCAGGTGATCGCCCGCGTCCCTCGCCCTCCTCATGGAGAGGACGCGGCAGGCTTTCAGAGAGAAGTCCTGGGCGGGGCCAGAGGCAAAGCCTCGGAAGCCACACTTAGTCCAGTACCCTCCCGAAGTTGACAGGGCGTGCCTGCTGCCTGCCCTTCCCCTCCCCAGACGTTTTCTGAGTATCTGATGTTGTGGCCATTACCAGCCCTGCCACGACGGGGACCTTTTGCCCCTTGTTCTCACAAGTGGGCAGCCTGGCCAATCCTGTTTGCCGGTTGCCGTCCTCTTCCTTGAGAGAGGGTGGGACCTGCCTGGATCCCCACTGCCTTTCTCTTAGGATGCAAAAAATGAAAACAAAAAGCTCTTGCTGAAACACTGTGGCTGGCTTTGGGACGCCTTTCTGGGGCTGCACCCTGGGGCTTTGTCTCTATTTCATGGAAACTGCTTTGCTTTTCCATGGGCTTGAATATCCATTAGGCTTAGGACTAGGTGGGGCTCAGAGCAGTGCTGGGGTACCCACTAAATACGATGTCCAGAATGATTGCTGGGCTGGGGGTGTGGGCAGGAGCTACATAGAACGTGTCGTTCTCTGTGCAAACTAGCAGGAGCTGAACCTCTTGGCCTCGTGGTTTCCTGGGGCTCTCAGAGCATCGCTGACACATCTAGGTATGCAGAAGACATAAGTTTCAGTCTTCAGGTTACAGAGAAGAGAGGAGAGGCTGAGAGGTGAGTAAGTCTTGTTGACGGTCAAATAGCTGACCAGCAGCTCCATCAGGGTGTGTACCGTGGACTAGAAGTCCCTGCCTCCAGGTTACACTCGCCAATTCTAACAACACAGGGGTGTGCCCTGAGGAACACAATACCATGAGCTGAGGGTGGAGTCTGGCAAAAACCTAGGCAAGCCAGGTTTTTGATGGGTGACGCCTCTTGCAGATTACTCTAGCTTTTCAGTAATATCTGAACTGTGGAGATGGGAGTACTCCAATTCTGATGCTTTGGGATGGGTGTTCTAGAAAGACAAATGCATTTTATTGGTATACCCATTAATATTCTGCATGTACCTACACAGTTGCATGCCCACTGTGCTAAACAGCCATGCAGATAAGCTGTCAGTATCCTTTTGTTTGCCTCTATGATTTGGCCTTTTATAAGTGTGCAGGCCAGGATGCTAGGAGCATCCATGATACAGGAGCCTGCGATAGAGCATAGCCTCTAAAACTCACATCTAGATACAAGGCAAAAGCAGCCTGTGTCTGTACCACAGGGAGTGCCCAGGTCCACCCAAAGAGGAAATTGCTTAGAATAACAACATAGACTACCTCACTCGGAATCAAGAAATAAAGGTCCAGGGATTATAAAGTTTAGGAGATTGCATTCATATGCAGGAGAATAGGTTCTAAGGGAACATCTTACAATGATGAAAGAAACGAAGCAATATTTGTTTTTAATTTTTTAAAAATTATTTTATTTTATTTCTTATTTGGCCTTGTTTTGGGGGAGATTTTGGACTGCAGATGGGTTGCAAATGTGCAGGGGAGGATTACTGGTGGGGGGCGGTGGTGGGGGTATGCCTCTATGGAACATGAATGTGTTCAAGTGCTCATGGGTTGTTGTCTTGGTGGATGAGATCCTTACAATAACTGAAGGGATATTGGATGCCCACTCTGGGTACTTCTGCTTCTCTCTCTGATAGTGTGGCAAGAGTCCCTAGAGTACATGGGCAGTGCCTAGCAAAGGAGGACAGACCAATACACCAGCCTCTTGATATTGACGCTTGCAGGGATGAACCTTTTCTTGTGAAATGGAAACTTAGCCAGTGATACATATTGCCTAAGAGTTACCCTCTGAAAGCCTCCTTGTTGCTCAAATATGGCCTCCTGTTTGGCCAAACTCAGCATATAAACTCAGTATCTTCCCCCAGGCTGGTGCATTGTTGCAAACTGAGGCATAGTGGTCTCACAGGGAGACACTGCTGTTTCCATGGCTACGCTTGCAACCTAAGGAATGCAGTAATTAAGAGTTCCTGGCAAATAGGATGAAGCTGTTAAAGGCTGAAAGAAAAGATGAGCACATACCTTTTGAAGTAAATAGAACACTTAGACTTTGTACCTTGAGATAAGATTGTTTTGAATTCCTTAGACTATGAGTAATGCTGGTAGTTAAGTGCCTGTTGCTGCTTATTGTCATGTAGGCTAAGTGTTGCTGCTTGTCACATAGACTGGGGTATATAGACAGCCCCTTGTAAACAACAAATTGTCTGATGAGTCTCTACTAGCAGACACCCTGCTCCTAGCTCTCTCGTTCGTTCTTTTTCTTCCTTTCTTTCTTTTTATTTCACTCTCTTTTTTCTCTTTCTTTCATTCCCGATACCCTTCCGGTTCAAATCTCCAACAGTGAATGGTTCCTGGTGGTGAGTCTCCCTGGCACTGAGAGATTATAAGCAAGTGACTACTAGGAATGCTTGGGAAAAAGACTGTGGAAGGGGGAAATATTAAATGCATATGAGTTTTTTATATGGCTAAGGTATTATTTCAAATGGAATCGAGAGTTCATTCCAGAGCTTATGGTTATGCATGTCTTAGGAGGCTCTCACTGAATGTCACAGCAAACTGTGCCCAAAGCACAGGAGCTCCTGAAGGTTCTGGAGACATCTTGACACTATAGGCAGGGCAGACAATCCCAGAGAATTGGCATGCTGTTGTTGGGCCTTTCCTTGGAATATATGATGGCCCATTTGTCCAGGGTTTCAGAATTAGACTCACTTATAGTTTTCCTATATGGTTCTTCTACCCCTTACACTTGAACCCACAGTTAGCGCTATACCCATTTAATCTATGTCCCAGAGACTTAAACCTCCTAGCTGTTCATAGGTTGAGCCCTGAATCTCAGCAGAGTTACAGTTCATTGCACTCACCAAGGACAGCTAACACAAGGTGAATGATGGACAATGCCCACCTACAATTGTGAGCAAGATGGTCCCCTTCATCTACCCCACGGATCTAAGCCCCCACAATCGGAAGGAGAGTGGGCATCACCATCCCCAAATCCTGAAGATTGAGGAACAAACAGAACATAAGATGGGAATGCATCTATGGACTAGTCATTACTATTCCAGAAATGGAAGAACTTGTAACAGTGACATAAAGACAGTTGTCACCAGAGGTTCAGAGGGAAAGGAGAGGGGGGAATAGATGTAACACTGGGCATTTGGGCAACATTGAAATTGTCCTGCATGACATTGTAATGATGAATAGAGTCCTTCATATATTTCATCATAATCTATAAAACTATGCAGGGCAAAGTGTAAACTATGATGCAAACTGTAGTCCATGGTTAGTAGCAATGCTTCTATATGTGTTCATCAATTTTATCAAATGTTCCACACTAAGGAAAGCTGGTGTTAATGGGGGAAAGCATGGGAGGGGAAGGAGTAGAGTATATGGAATCCTCCAGATTTTTGATGTAACATTTATGTAATCTAAAGCTTCTTCAAAGTAAAGAAAAAGGAAAAAAAAAAAGAATACTAGTTTAGGAAATACAGAAGCCTGCATTTGAGTAGCTGGAAGCTCACAGCCATATACAAAAAGGTAATTCAGGGTTTATATATTCTGGAAGTCTATGTCAAATAACAGTGATCAATATTCAAGACTTCATCAGCCCAAGAAGCTCGCACTTTAGTATAAGGTTCATTCAAGTTAGGTTTATATAGCAGGAAAACTAGCATTATATCCAGTTAAGAAAAAAGCCTGAATTTATGTGCTCACATTCACAGGCAAAGAATTGGAATGCAGTTATATTCAAGAATAATGGAACTCCAGAAATATTCAGCTAGGAAGGTA